>NC_056747.1:351681185-351706185 GCF_019279795.1 Protopterus annectens | reverse complement strand
AGACGCCACAATGCCCAAATTACCTCATCCTGCTTTCAGTGCATCATTTATATCAGCTAATGGAAGAATCACCAAGGAGGATTCTAGGTGAAACTGACAGGCAGCCTGAAGTCTCTTCTGAGAAGGGAAAAATTCTTGGGAAGGCCAATTATCTCTCTCCTTTATCATCTGTAAAACTATGCTAAGTTGGGGTCCTCCAGGGAAGAAGGTGGAAAACTGCACCCTGCGTCAACATCCTCAAGTGGGGCGTCAATGTAAGGAGTCTTTCTGGTCTGCCTTGGAATGTTCATAGATATTCTTAAAAGCTTTTTATTTTCTGATTAAGAATTCAAATGACTTGAAGGTGGGGATGAAAGTCTGTGAAACAAATGAATGTGATGGTCTCTGGAGAATCTAGCACTGAAACAGGATGGAAGCCCCGCAACTGGCCCTCATGATGCCAAGATATCCAATATCAGGACAGCCAATGCTGCCACTCCCTAAAATCAACTTAACCTGTGAATCCTGGTCTGGTTCTATCAGTGTTGGTCTAGCCAACAGTGGGCAAGAAGGAACTCAGTGGGGACTTGAACCAATACTACAGCACAACAAGTGTAGGAAAGTACAGTTGTGTACACTTACCATACATGTAGATGTTAAGAGTGTATTGACTGTTACAGTCATTACATTTGGGTAATCCTGCTGGCAGGTTGCCCCCAGTCGGCCTGAACTCAAAAGTCCTGGGTCCTGCATTGGCTGCTGTCTCCCCTTCCCTGATGTCAGGTCGTCAGGGGTATAAAAGATGCGGCTGATGCCATTTTCTTTAGTTTTTCTTGCCCCACTTGTCAGGTGCCCCCTAAAAGGGTAGCTAAAATTTATATATGTATAAATACATTCACCAATATAAGCTTTACCTTCATCTACAAGCAAATACACCACATAGGTTTCATCAGCAGAAAAGGGGGATGGCGGGTGGGTAACCTGGACTGCAACAGTGAATACACTCGAACATCTACAATTTAGTTATGTACACAACTGTACTATGTTCTTAGTTTTTCACTGTTGCAGTCATTACAATTTGGTACAGTCCCAAAGCTATGGATGGAAGGCTGGAGTTAAAACAGCATTAGGCACGGCTATGAGGCCCTGCAGAACTGCAGTGGCAAAGCCTGCCCTGGATTTAGAGTAGAGTGGCAGATGATGGTGCTTTGTAAATGTGTTCACTGAACTCCAAGTAGTAGCCTCTATAATGTCCTTGGTTTGTACTCCCCTGAGAAAGGCTGCTGAAGTGGCTGCAGCTCTGGTTGAATGTGGCCTAATGCCCTTAGGCACTGGCTTGCCATGGTGTAAGTAGCAGAAACAAATGCAGTGGCCTATCCACTTGGAAATGGTCTGCTTTGAGATGGCCTTTCCTTGTGATCCTGCAACATATGCCACTAGTAATTGCTCTTTCTGAAAACTTTGGTTCTATCCAAGTAGAATCTAAGCAGTCTGTGTACGTCCAAAGAATGCAGAATTCTCTCCCCCTTGTTCTGTGGATTTGGATAAAAAGTTGGCAGATGAATAGTTTGGTTAAGAGCCACACTAGACACCACCTTAGGTATAAATGTTGGATTTGTCCTCACCGAGACCCTGTCTGGATAAAAAATGATAAAAGGTTCCACAGCCATGAGTGCCTGTAGCTCTGAAACTCGTCTTGCAGAAGTTATTGCTAGGAGCAGAGCTGTTTTCCCAAGATAAAAACTTTATATCAGCAGTAGCAGCTGGCTCAAAAGGAGGCAAGGTGAGTTTTTCCAAGACATAGTTGAGGTCCCATGCAGGCATTGATAATCTCCTTGGAGGCCTTACATTTTTGGCTCCTCTGAGGTACTGTTTTAATAATGGATGAGAAAAGATTGGTGGCTCTGTATTGTAATGAGCCAAAATGGCAGAGGCATAAATTTTGATAGATGAAAAAGATAAGCCTTTGTCCAGCATCTCAGTTAAGTATTGCAAAATCTGAGGAATATTTGGCACAGCTGTATCAGTTCCTTGTGCCTCGTTCCAGGCACAGAATCTCTTCCATTTTCCAGCATAAGATTTTCTAGTACTAGGCCTTCTGGCCTCCAAAATGACATCCATCACAGCTTTACTGAGAGGTGTGTTTTGTAGGACTACTTTATTCGCCATGCTGCCAGGTTTAAAGTCCTGAGATGGCTGTGCAGGACATGATTATTTTGCTGGGACATTAGATGAGGTATTTGAGGTAAGGTCCAAGCTGGGCATTGAGACAAGTTCTTTAGGATTGGAAGCCAGTACTGACGGGGCCAGTCTGGGGCAATCAGTACCATTTTTGGCTTCTCCTGTCTGACCGTTAAGAGTACCTTGGGGAGGAGAGGCAATGGGGGAAAAGGCATATACGGATAGGTTTTTCCAGCTGAAAGAGTGCGTCCCACTTTCCATGCTTGTCTGTGACAAGTCCTTGTGCAGAATCTTTTTAGCTGGTAGTTGTGAGAGGAGGCAAATAGATCTATGTCCGGGCATCCCCATTTCCTTATCATGCTGAAGACTTGTAGATCCAGTTGCCACTCGTGGGGATCCATGAAATTTCTTACTCTGCCAGAGTATTTTTCCTTCCTGGCAGGAATTGTGCCTGCAGACGTACTTGGTAAGTTAATGCTGTGTCCCACAAAGTCATGGCTAGTCTGTAAAGGGAGTAAGAATGTGTGCCCCCCTGCTTGTTTATATACCACATGACCATGGTGTGGTCCATCTTTATCAGTAGTTGTCCCGGATGAAGTAGGTCCTTGAGGGCTGTCAAGGCATTCTTAACAGCTAGCATCTATTTTTGATTGATATGTAGATGCATTTGGGTTGCGGACCATGTGCCCTGAATGCATCTTCCTGCCATATGGGCCCCCCAGGCATAATCTGATGCGTCCATTGTTAGTGTCTGCCTGGCTGAAGGTAATGTGAATGGCTGTCGCTTGTTTTGGTGACAAGCCTTTGCCCACCATCGAAACTCCTGTTGCAGGCAGGGAAAGAGAGTAATCATTTCCAGGCTGTGGCAATGTTGAGCCCAAACACTTTTTAGGTACCACTGAAGTTTCCTCATATGCAGTCTTGCATATGGAATTAGTAGGATGCAGGATGCCATGAAGCCCAAAGCCTGCAGAAATTTTCTTGCAGATAACTGGGCCTTTGCTGCCAACATTTTGAAATAGGTAGTCAGTTGCCTTTGTTTGTCTGACGCGAGATAAGCCATCTGGGCAGTATGCACCCAAGAATATTACCTCTTGAGAGGGTACTAGTTTTGATTTCTTTTCATTGACTGTGTACCCTAGGCATGTTAGAAGCCTTTTCACAAATGCCAGATGTTGTAGAAGAATGTCCTTGTTCTCTGCTTGAATTAGACAGTCGTCCAAGTAAGGATATATTTGTATTCCTCTTTCCTGCAGAACGCAATTACTGGTGCCAGGCACTTTGTAAAGACCCTGGGCCCAGTAGATAAGCAAAAGGGTAGTGCAGAGAATTGGTAATGCATTGAGCCAGCCTTGAATCTGAGGTATCTTCTGCATAATTGTCTGATTGGGATATGCAGGTATGCCTCTTTTAGGTCTAGAGTCGCCAGCCAAGCATTCTTGCCCAGCATGGGTAGAAGTTGCTGCAAAGTCATCATCTTGAACTTTAGTACATCCGGGAATGTGTTCAGAATAGATAGGTCCAGTATTGGTCTCCAGGTCATGTCCTTTCTGGGTACCAAGAACAGTCTAGTAAAAACCTTGCCCCTGCTCTAGTTCTAGTACTTGTTGAATGGCCCTCATGTCCATGAGGGATGAGACTTGTTTTTGTGCCTCTGCCCATTGATTTTTTTGCAGATCTGGCCAGCAGTTTGCCTTTGGCAGGGTATGGAAATGGAACTTGTACCCTTGTGACACGATATTTAGAACCCACTGGTCCTGGGTTATAATGTGCCAATTCTGAGAAAAAAAAGTGCTAATTTTCCCCCTAAGGGTGCTGTCAGGAGATAAGTGCTGGGTGCAGGCAGGGGGAAGTCACTGGGACTGTTTCCTGTATGGTTGTGATTGGTCTTCTCCAACTTTGGAGGTAGAAGCACCCCATTGCTTTGACCTGTAGGAACCCTATGCCTGGGATCTGCCTCTAGGGCATCTGGGTTTGCCCCTTTGAGGTCTGTCTGACACAGGAAAAGGACCAATTATTGGTAGGCCAGTGTCTACTAAACCTAGGTGGTTATACTTGTAAAAAATCTTTGAGTTTGCACAGATTTAGCTTTGTCCTCCATTTTCTTTAACACCTTCTCTGCCTTAACACCAAAGTATCATGCTGTAAAGGTGCATCTAATAATTTAACTTTGACATGATCAGACAGATTTTGTTCCTTTAATCAAGTATGCCTCCTAATTACAGAACCCGTAACTGCGGCCCTGCAGGAGGCCTCCAAAGAATCAAAACCACATTGAAAAGTATGCTTTCCAACTTGTTCGGCTGCATGCAACAAATCCTGCATTTCCTTGTTTTCTGCACATTCAGAATTTAACAACATTTTCTGTTTAAGCAATGCCATAACATGTTGCAGATATTTGAGCATATGCAATTGACAGTTTAAGGCCCTTATAGCCAAGGTAGCAGATGTGTAAACCTCCCCCCCCCATCTATCCAGCGCCCTAGAGTCTCTGTCGGGGGGGGGGGTAGAGTTTTTTGCAGTGGAAGCCTAAACTCCTTTGGGACCCTGTGAAATAGTTTCTGGGTCTGCAGCAGGATTTTTAAAAAGGAATTTATGTGAGTCAGGAACCCTGTAATCTCTCTTGTCAGGCTTAACCGGAGCTGGAGGCAAGGAGTCAGGGGTTAAGACTAGACTCCGAAAACACATCTACAATATCTAACACAGGTGGAATGGCTAGTGGTCTGTGTTGAGCTAGTAAAAGCAAATCCCTGAGCCTCTTTTAGATTCTGAGAAATCTTTGCTCTCACAGTGGAAATGCTCCTTCATGTTATGCAAGGCTTCCCCAAAAGAAAGCTGAAGGAATAGATTCTTCAGCATCAGAATCCTCATAGGGGGAAAGGAATATTCTTGATCAGAGGAGGAATCCTAAGAAATAGAAACCTGATCTGAAGATTCTTATCAGGAGGGGGATGGGAACCCCTGATCAAGGTAATTAAGTCTTCGGCCATTTTGAGCATCTTTTTGGGCATAGAGGCCTGTCCACGTGGCTCTTGAGTTTCTTGGTTTTAGAAGGTACTTTAGTCTTTGCCTTTGAAGCTGAGGCTGGTTTAATATAAAGAGGTTTAGGTCTGAATACACCCTCAGAAGCGGGTGCCTGCTCAACAGCTCCGGACCCATCTGAAGGAATAGTATCAGAGGCACCAATGCCTCGAGTTTCCAGCGGCAAGGCCGACTCCACGTGGGAGTCTGTAGCGGCCTGCGACTCTAAAGTAGCGGGTGTCAGGGGCTGCGAAAGCGCCTCACAGAGCCGGCGAACCGGTGACTGGCTTAGGAGAAGCTTAGCCGTCTGTTTTGGGCCTCTGTTGTGTCTCTCTCCTTTTCTTTGCGTTTTTTGTGAACTCCGGTAGTCTGATGGCTATCAGACGACATTTCTGGATAATTAAACCGGCGTCCAAAATAGTTTAAAGCAAAATCATACAGTCGCTTAATACTGCGTTGGTTAAATCTAGCACAAAACCGACAACCAGCAACGTTGTGATCAGGGCCTAGGTAAGGAATACAGTAAGAATGAAAGTCCTTATGAGGTATTTGCTTTCCACAAGAAATACAATTAGCTTTTTCTGACATCGGTCTGGAGCAAGAAAAAAAAAAAAAAAAAAACACACGTTTCCCCAACAGGGTACTTAGACTTTGGATCTTAAAATCGAACACGAAAATCTCATGAGTCGGCTGAACGGCACTTGCGAACTGCTTCGGGCACCGCGCGGCAAGAAAGACTAAAGAAAATGGCGTCGGCGGCATCTTATACCCCTGACGACCTGACGTCAGGGAAGGGGAGACAGCAGCTGACGCAGGACCCAGGACTTTGGAATTCAGGCCGACGGAGGGCAACCTGCCAGCAGGATTACCCAAATGTAATGACTGCAACAGTGAAACACGAAGAACATCTAAAAGAGCTGGTATAATAGGACAAGCATGTATGGGGAGATGGCAACTCTGGACCCCCTTAAGGAAAAGGGCTGCAGATCCAATACCAACCCCCACTGGCGGGGAGAAGGCTACAAACTGCCAACTCAAAATCATTCACAGGAGTTAGGAAGATGAGGAAGACTCATTCTATGTGTCTGTAGAAGAAAGAAGGCTTGGATTCTAAACAGATGAATCATATTTAACATTAACTGCTGACAGACAAACCACTTGACAAAGAAACACTTCCTAGAAGTCTGAATAGACTTGCATGATCAAGGCTTTACTGCTTCATAGGAAGACTAGGAGGGCAGAATGGCATTAACAGCCTGCCTGAAAGTTACCAGAGAACCAACAGAGATCAAATAGGACTCTTCCCTAACCTGATTTTCTAACAAAACCGCTTTTTGTCTCCTTAAAGTTGCCTTGTTATGGTTAGCAGAGGAGTCACAGGAATCAGACAAGTACTAATGACAATGATAATGATAATAATAATAATAATAGCCAGTTGTCAAATAGATAAGCCCATTGGATAGACAGTTCTTTTCCAGGGGTGTCTCAGAGTAATGCCTGGTTAAGTGACTTTCTCAAAGTAACACAACAGGCAAATGAGGGAAATCAAATCCTGTCGTGACTGTAAATGACTGATTTTCCTGCTGCAATCACACTTGGAGAAATGGGGCCTTAAGGAAAAAAAGTCAAATTTAGGAGATAAAAGTAATGTGAGCACAGCAGTAAGGTAGGAATGCCTCAGGGAGCACCTAGATGAACACCCCATCCCCTGGGATGGGCACATCCATCCTTCTCTGCCAGAGCCACAGGTGCTCAAGTTGCCAATAGAACCAGTCACTTGGGCCATAGTGAGGAATTTACCCCTCTAGATCACTGCTCTGCCCTCAGTTTCAATGTTTTACCCATTCAGTTAGCAGATACACGCACTGGTTTAAAACAGGTGCTCCTTCAGTTTTGCTATGAATGACTGACAGCGGATCTCTAACTTAAAATTTGTTAGGCAGTTCCATGAGGCTGGTCTAATCTTTGAGGAGGTGCTTTGTGACATCACTACACCACAGTCTAAATTAAAATGATTACGTCATTATGGCTTTTGCGGAGATAATACAGTTGACCCCTAAAAGTTAATTTATCTCTTACTGGCAAGACTAATTGTGCTTTAAAATAATACTAATGTTTAGAATTATAAGCAGGAAGCCAGTTAAATTTCCTAAAGTCGCAGTGATGGGCATATAGATATGCCAGGAAGCCAGAATGAAAAACATTGTTCCCTGCTATTTGTAAAATATGGGAGTTGGTATTAGAATGGTATAACTACTGGAAGATTATACTAATTTAAGGAATTAATTTTTTTTTTTGCTAAAGTTTGCATGAGGGGGTGGATTAACTTATAGCATAGCTTGACTTGGGCTACTTTTTTTGGCTAGTGTATCTGTATGACAAGTTAGGGACAGAATGGGATCTAGTATCAGAACAGATACATCTGTTGTTCAACTATTCCCATAGTGGTCCTTAATTATTTTGCATGCGACAAAAGCAGAATCACCAATGACATTAGTGCATACTTTGCTGGCTTTACAATCTACTCTTGTATATCCTATTATATAGCTAATCAAAGCTTTTCTATAGTTTTCTTGAAAAGCACGGGTAACTTGGCATTTTTTAATATAGCTATGTACGCTGATACCATCATAAGTCAACAGTAAGGTCATTAAACAGTGAGAGCAGTAATAGATCAAAGACTGAACCATGGAGATCCGCCACAATGAACCTGCCTATTTCTTAGGGGACTAAATGTTTAATGTATTGAAATGGTCTGTTGTACAGAAACGGTTTGAACCATGTTACATTGTTACTTCCAAAACAAAGTTTCTGATTTATTCAAACTATTACGACTGATGATTTCAGAAAGAACTTGTTGTTCATGTTACTGTAAGTCTGTCACTTTACAGAGCACAATCAGGGTACAAAAGCCTTTTCTACGGCCATGCTGATAGTCACTTAATAGGCCACAATTATTTTTAGTGATTTAAAAAAGTGCTTACAGATGAGCTTTTCAAATCAGCTAGTGAGAAGACAGAAGTTTGATAAAACTCAGTCTAAGACTGCAGACAGCGATTAGACTCGAAGTAGTGGTACTATAAAAGGTATGTTTGAACTTCGTAAGGAACAGTTCCTATTAGTGAAAGACTGTAGATGAAAGTTATCAGTAGTTTGGCAATATGCAACCATGCTAAGAAATGTTGAGTGAGGTTTTCTAAATTCATCAATGAAGGCTTTGCCTAATTTGTTTAGCATATAATTTATGTCTGTAATGGTTTTCTGTTTAAAATAAGAAGTAGGATTAGTCACATACGGGATAATACACTCATGGTAAGGTTGACTGAAGATTTGTTTGATTTCCAGAAATTTTTCTGACTAAGGGGGTTCGCCAATACAGCTATAATTTAAGTAACCAGACCCAAAAGTGTGTCGACTGGTTAGTCCACTCTTTTTGCAATAAGGCATCTTTACAACTTATAATTAAAGGACCTTCATGACACCTGGAATAATTGGGTCTACATTATATCCGTAAAAAAAGACATTCATCGAATACATGTTCTGCGAACAACCAACAAAAATCACTTGAACCACAGAAGTTTTCCCACAGTTCGCAAGAACTTGCCCACCAACCTAAACTTGCCCTTTTCCCCACTGTAGTGCATATCTGAGTTGCTATACAATTAGGGATGTGTGGAGGGCGAAGCCCCCCCCCCACCTGGATGGATTTGAGTTAGTCCGTTGTGTGTTTCGGACTGTCGGTGGGCAAGTGTCTGGAACCATGGGACAACTTCCGCGGTTTGCTGAAGTGATTTTTGTCGGTTGCTGTTCATGTAAGATGTAGTCGATGAATACATCTTTCATGGACGTAACATAGACCCGAATAATTGTATTCTTAAGAAAGGTCTCAAGAAGCATTTCTTGAAAGTAACAGTACTGGAGGCAGTAGAGGAGGGAGGTTGGATGCAAATAATACAATATTAAGACAAGTATACTAACGTATTAACAGATGTGTCAGACAATTGGAACCAAGTTATTTCTGGCATCAGCCCAAGGTCTAGGAAGGTTTTCAAAGGATACATTGTTCCTTAACCAGCAGGAGTACAGCACAACCTGCCTACTTTCCTGGTCTGATCTCTCTTTATACTCCTTATATGAAGAATTAACATTCCTTAAAACTTTTTTTTTTTCCATTAGACTAAGTGTTGCCCTATTTGTTCTTCACAGTGTTAATGTTGAACAAAGACACTTATGTTAAGATTTGTAATACAAGTTCTAAGTTACTGGATGTTCTTCTTTTGGCTTTTCCCAGTTAGAGGTCGCCACAGCGGAACTCCGGTCTGCTAATGATTGGCAGTAGATTTTTTACGGGTGCCAAGGTGCCAGCTCGACACCCAACCTTCAAAGGCACGCCCATTCTACACGTCTTTTGAATGCCACTCGACCGCGGGGGGGACATGCAGACTCCCCACAGAAGGCTCTTCAGCAGAGAATTGAACGGGAGAACCTCTTCCTGTGAGGCAACAACTCTATTGCTGCACCACCGCGGCTTCTTCTAGGTTACTGGATAACATAAGAAAAAATGAAGTACTTGCCCGTGCTTTTATTGTGGTTCATGATGAACTGGAATAGCCATCTGTGATGCAGAAATAATACAAGATTATGAGCTAGTGCTTTTTTCTTGGGGGGGGGGGCACAGTATGTTCAACAAGGTGTTGATATTAAAGCACTACTAGAAAATGAAAAGACAGCATGCAATACAACATTCATCCATAACTCCATTTTCCCATTTTTGCACACAATTTAAGGGTGTCATTTCAACAGTGACTATCTATAGCAAAGTTTTGCACCACCGGGTGGCTAGTCTTGCCACAGTAGTTCTTCATCACACACTTGGCACAGTACTTCACACACTTACATGCACACTCACTCCTATATCTAATTTTGTGTGTCCAATCCACTGCATGTCTTTGGAATGTGGGAGAAAACCCAAGTGAACACAGGGAGGACATGCAGACTCCACAGAGAAGGCACCCCAGCTGAGAATCGAACCAGGGAACCTCCTGCTGTGAGGCGACAACACCATCTGCTGTGCCACTGTGCAAACAGAATAAAAACAGAACACTAACTAAACCTCATATACCAAGTGACAGTACGTCTGACAGAGCACTAAAATGGATTCTTATGCTTGATGGCAGGAGGTTCCAAAGACAGCACCTTAAAGCCCAGAGGAATCAAGTACCATCCGTGGAAATTCAAGCAATCCATGAAGAGAATGCACGACGACCAAGAAGTAAAGTAAGCAGAAAAAGGAAAGATAAGCACAGATAATTAAAAATAATGGCAAATCAGAATAAAACCACGAGTCAATAAATACAAGCAATTAAAATATGGTGCACTGTATATGAAAATGGAAGTTCGTAAAATCATTAAATAAAAAAAAAAAAAAAAAAAACTCACTACTGGGATGCTGTTGATCAAAGCATATGCTGCGACAAGAGAGCCAAATGACCAACTGCTGGTTCAAGCATCAGGTACCAAGTACGAAAAGTTCAAGAATCAAATTACAAGTGCGACTGACATACAGCTAGCAGTAAACAGGTCAGAATAGGTGAGAGTCAGATGAACTGCAGGTTAATCAGGCTTGAAGATTCACAAATGAGGCAGGAACAAGTTCAAAGTCAAACAACGAAATGCTCAAATGTTGACTACACCAACTCATCAGTGCATCAGTGTACTCTTAAGATTTTCTTTAGGCTGCAGACTGCAAACTACTCTACTTGGAAGCAACTGTAAAATAGCAGATGAGTTTGCTTCAAAAGCCCCAGTCCTGAAGCTGAGGAATTCACAACAGCAACTGTTGCAGTCACCACCACAGTGAGCAGCAGTCCAGACAAAAAACTCCAGTCACAGCAGACCATCAGCTGCAAAACAGCTGAGCCAGAAGAAAACTGGCAACAGGATTATGGAATGCAGTTGCATCCTTCACTGTCCCAGAAGCCCAGCAACAAGGTAGATGGAGATGCAATGTGTTAACAGAACTCGTGCTTCAGTAAACAAAAAAAAAAAAATCAGCAGATGAACACAGCAACAGTATTCTCCAGTCTTATCACAGTAGTAAAAATGACAGGGTCTAAGTAAATGACAAAACAGTGTTAAAACCAAGGCAGCGGAAAGCACTGGGAAACAAAACAGTCTAAAATCTTGAAATCTTTGCAAAATGCCAACAAATACCCTAAACAAACCCAGGAACTCAAGACACAACCAATAATACTTATAGCCAACCTTTTGTTGAATGTTCACACATGCAATGTGGATTCGAAGGAGGCAGCAGGATAGGAAGGTGAAGCTTTTGTTGATACCAAGAGCCAGCTGTACATTAAATTCTGTTGGAACACAGGCAACCACTCCTGTAAACTGGAGGCTGCTGCCACTATAAGCTGTGACAATAAGTAGTTATTGGACCTATAAATACACCCTTATTAATCCATTCTTTAAGTGAGAGAGCTGAAATGCCCTGAGCCAGTTTAGCAGCTTGTCCAAGTATGTTGCCCGAACAATGCACCATACGAGTTAGGAAAAGTACAGTTGTGTACACTTACCATAAATGTAGATGCTCGGGTGTATTCAGTGTTGCAGTCATTACATTTGGGTAATCTGCTAGCAGGTTGCCCGCAGTTGGCCTGATTAACAAAGTCTTGGGTCGTGCGTCAGTTGCTGTCCCTTCTTCCATGACGTCAGGGGTATAAAACATGCAGCCAACGTCAGTACCTCGGTTTTTCTTGCTCCAGATGTCAGGTGCCCCCCAAATGGGGAGCAAAATATAACCTTAAATTACAGCAATATACTCTAATCAAAAGCAAATACACCAAAATGGATTTTAAGCATAGGAACAGAAAGTAGAGGTATAGTAAGGGAAAAAATAGGGGGCTGAAGGGAGGGAACCAGGACTGCAACAGTGAACACACTGACATCTACATTTATGGTTAAGTGTACACAACTGTACTATGTTCTTAGTGTTTCACTGTTGCAGTCATTACATTTGGGTAGATTCCCAAAGCCATGGTAGGGAGGATGGATTTATACAGCATTAGGACCAGCTATAAGGCCGTGCAAGACAGCACTGGCAAAGCCAGCTGTGGATTTAGAGAAAATTGGTAAATGATAATGCTTGGTGAAAGTATGAACTGAACTCCAGGTAGTAGCTTCTAGAATATCCCTGGTAGAACACGTCTAAGAAAGGCTGCAGAAGTAGATGCAGCCCTGGTGGAATGAGATCTGATCCCCTGTAGGATAGGCTTTCCATGATGCTTGCAGCAGAAATTAATGCAATGACTTAGCCTTTCCCTCTGCCCCTGCAGCAAATGCTACCAGCAGCAGTTCAGATTTTCTTTGAGTTTTAGTTCTGTCCAAGTAAAATCTCAGTATTCTGTGCACATCCAATGAATGCAGAATCAGTTCCCCTTTGTTCTGTGGATTGGGAAAGAAATTTGGCAAATGAATGGACTGAAAGGGGGACACTGGATACCACCTTGGGCATGAAGGATGGATTGGGTCTTGAGTGACACCCTGTCCGCATGAAAAATTATGAAAGGCTCCACTGCTATAAGGGCCTGCAACTCAGATATCCTTCTAGCTGAAGTGATTGCTAGAAGGAAGGCTGTTTTCCAAGAAATAAATTTTAATTTTAAGTCTGCAGTAGCAGCTGGCTCGAAAGGAGGCAGAGTGAGTTTCTCAAATACAAAGTTAAGGTCCCAGGCAGGGGTTGGGGCTCTCCTGGGCAGTCTCAAGTTCTTGGCCACTCTGAGGTACTGCTTGAGCAGAGGATGAGAGAAGAGGGGAGGTTCTGTGTTATAATGAGCTGAAATGGCGGAGGCGTGGATTTTAATGGATGAAAAAAAGACAGGCCATTGTGAAGCATCTCGGTTAAATATTGAGAAATCGGAGGTAAACTGGGCGCTGCTGTGCCCATTCCTTGAGAGGGATTCCAAGCACAGAATATTTTCCATTTATCAGCATAAGATTTTCTAGTACTAGGTCTTCTCGCCTCCAAGATATCCATCACAGGTTTGCTGAGGGATGTTGAGGGTGAATTTAAGTGATTAGCCAAGCTGCAAGGTTCAATGTAGGGAGCCGAGGGTGCAGAATCTGGTTCTCCTGCTGAGATAGTAAGGAAGGTGTCTGAGGCAGGTGCCATGGGGATATTAGAGAGACACTGTGCAGGAGTGGGTACCAGTGCTGGCGTGGCCAGTCTGGAGCAATCAAGATCATTTTTGGTTTGTTCTGTTTAACTTTTAGCAGAACTTTGGAGAGCAGAGCCAGAGGGGGGAAGGGCATCATAGGTTTTCCAGCTGAAGGACAGAGCATCCACTTTCCAGGCTTTTTTGTGAGGAATTCTTGTGCAAAACTTGTCCAACTGGTAGTCCTGGGGGGAGGCAAATACATCTATGTCTGGGCTCCTCCATTTGCTTGTCAACATGTTGAAAATCTGTGGTTCCAGTTTCCATTCGTGTGGGTCCAAAAGATTTCTGCTTAGGTCATCTGCCAGAATATTCAACTTTCCTGGCAGGAATTGAGCTTGTAGTTGCACTTGGTAGTTAAAGGCAGTGTTCCACAATGCCATGGCTAGTCTGCAAAGGGGGTAGGAATGTGTACCCCCCCCCCGCTTGTTTATGTACCACATAACCATGGTGTTTGTCAGTCTTTATCATTAGTTGTCCTGGGTGAAAATGGTCCTTGAAGGCTGTCTGAGCATTCTGTACAGCTAGCATTTCTTTTTGATGGATATGTAGGTGCATTTGATTTGGGCTCCATTTGCCCTGAATGCACTTCCCTGCCAGATGAGCCCCCCCATGCATAGTCTGATGAGTCTGTAGTTAGGGTTTGGGCAGCAGGGGATCGTGTGAATGGCAGTCCCTTTTTTGGGGGCAGGCCTCTGCCCACCATAGGAACTCTAGGCATAGGCAAGGTATGATCGGAATCATCGTTTCCAGGCTGTGACAATGTTGTCTCCATAAACTTTTTAAGTACCACTGAAGTTTCCTCATATGCAGTCTTGCATATGGAATTAGAAGAATGCAGGAGGCCATGAACACCAAGGCTTGCAGTATTTGTCTTGCAGACAGCAGGGTTTTTGTGGCCACCTGTTTGAAGTAAGTCACCAAATTAATTTGCTTTTCTGGTGTGAGGAAAGCCATCTGGGCAGTTGTATTCAAGCTTGCACCCAAGAATGGAATTTTTTTTTGAGAGGGTACCAGTAGTGATTTCTTTTTGTTTATGGTGTACCCCAGACAAGTTAGAATCCTTTTTACAAATGCCAGATGTTTTATAAGTATGGCCTGGTTTTCTGCCTGAATTAGACAATCATCCAGGTATGGATTTGCTGTATTCTGGGCTGTGGTGTAGTTCCTGTGTTGTCCATTGCCTTACTTGGATAGAAGGAAGTTTCTTTACTCACCAGTGGGAGTGGGGAGCCTTGAGCAGCCTATCTGTCCCTGAAGGAGTGACCTCAGCACAAGAGCTTATAGTAATTGGTTGTTTTGGACCATTTCTAGCTATTTTGAAGTTCCCCGTTTAAAATCCGCATTTGCACGGCTTTGCGCATTTGTGTATAGCGCAGCGCAACAAGATTAAACTTTTTCTGGCTCCGCCAAGACTGCTCTTCAAATTTTCCCTTAAGAAAGCTCTACTCTTATAATAAATCAGTCTAATCGCTTTATTATAAGCCTAGCACTTTTTCTCAAAACCTCTCTTCTAAGTAAGCACTCGCTAAGTAAGCGCTACATCCACCTACCTTCCCTGTGAGTACCCACTTCCCTTAAAGGAAGAGCACAATGCTACAATCGTCTCATGTACACAGACAACCCTCCCAACAAATACATGCGAGAGATGCAACTATATAGCCAAACTGGAGGCTGAACTCTCTCAACTCAGGACTGGCAAGACCAGACAGGAGGAGAAGGTAACCACACACACACACACACACACACACACACACACACACACACACACACACACACACACACACACACACACACACACACACACACACCAAACCCAGTCCCACATAGACCTACCACAACTGCAAACCAAACACATAAAAACACAAGACATACTCGGAGGCTCTAACAAAAAAGCTTACCAAAACAGAGGCTCCCAAAGCAGACACCCAAAAATCCACCACCTCAAAACATAACACATGCAACACATACTTCAATAAATCAGTGTCAAACAATCACAGCCCTTAAGGCCAAACACCATGCCTGATACACTAGTAATAGGCGACTATAGTCAGACACACTGACGTTCCGCTTACCAGGCTGAACAAGGAGAGGGCAACGGTGAGCTGCTTATCGGGAGCTAGGATCCGCCACATAACACACGCACTCAGGTCACTCCAAAGCAAGTACAAATATGACTCCCGTCATTATCCATGCCGGTGTGAATGACCCGAGACGTACCTCCCTGGACTACATGGAGAGACAGAGGAGCTCTCTGATTATGTAGCCCAGGCTGGTATAACCCTGACCAGCATCTTGCCCTCACCAAGAATGATGCCACAATACAAAGACAAGATGATCAGCTTTAATAAATGGCTCAAATACAGGTGTCATTCTAGGGGGATCCAATGTCAGTCTGCTTGGGATGACATGCTGGACAAGCCACGCTGCTTCGCAAGGGACGGCTTGCATCTGTCACCACTGGGCTTCCGGATATTGTCTAAGGCTCTTGCCTCCCCCATAGTGCCTTTTTTAGGCAAGGCTCAAAAGACAAACCCACCTCCTTAGAAAACAAAAATGGAAAAAAATTAAGGGTAATGCTGCTCAACGCCAGAAGTCTAAATCTCAAGATGCAGGCTCTCTAAGCACTCCTCAGTATGGAGAACATAGATGTCTGTGCAGTAACTGAAACCTGGTTCAAGGCTCCCGAGAGCACCCCAGCGCTACCAGGCTATACCTCGTATCATGCTTTTCGGCCCCAAAACTCGGGCCAAACCAAAAGGGAGGGGGAGTGTCCATATTCATCAAGGACACCCACACCTCCAGGTTAGTGGCCACACATGAAGCATCAGAGACCATCCAGGTGCAACTAACTGTAGGCAAAACTGCTATACAACTGGTAGCATGTTACAGACCACCCTCCCAATCTCAGGAACCCCACTCAGCCTTCCTGAAGACATTGGAGGATATGAATGTCTCACCAAACACTATCATATTGGGAGACTTCCAACTACCCTAACATAGACCGGGTGCATTATTCTAGCCCAAACACCCTAGCCCAAAGGTTCCTGGAATTCATAAATTCAAATGCAATGGAACAGCTAGTCACATCTCCCACAAGGTGAGATAATATACTAGACCGGATCATCACAAACATGGGGATAAAGTGCTCCACACCGGAAGTATACCCCTCACTAGTGAGATCTGACCACAAACTAGTCACCCTGGATATACATATCCCACCTCCACCCCAACACAAAAGCCTACAGTGAAAAACGTCTCAAAAGCAGACTTTACACTTCTTAAAACTGAGATGGTATCCTTTAAGCCAACTGGGCCAGTGGAAACTACATCCCACAATGCAGAATCCTTCACAAATGCTTTCTACGGACATCTCCAAGAATGCATGGATCATGCAATCCCAAATAAAACCAAGACCCTCTCCACCAAGGGCAGGCGTCCTGCCTGGTGGACCCCAGCCATAAACAAATTGTATAATAAAAGAAGGAAGCTACTGCACGACAGAGCAAAATCCCATAAACAGAAGGCATCTCTGATCAGCACTAGTAGAAAGCTACGTTCTCTCATAAAAACATCCAAGGCCAACTTCGAGAGAAAAATCGCTATGGACACTAAAGATAACCACAAGGCCTTCTTTAGCTATGTTAGAAACATGGGCGGAAACCCTCAGATATGTTCAGAGTTAGTTCACAATGACAAAAAATACACTGAACCCACAGATATTGCCAACATTCTGGCAGACAGGTTCAGTGCAAATTTCTCCCCTCCCTCACCCCCAAAAGAAGAAATACTTATCCCAGCTGAATGTAACCTCCCTGTCATCTCAGATGTCCGGGTGAGAACTGCCCTCAGCAAAGCTAAAAACACAGCATCAATGGTTCCTGACGGTATCCCGGGTTGCGTGCTACGTGAACTCCAAGAGGAGCTAAACCCGCACATAAAAATGCTATTTAACCTTAGCCTTACTACAAGATATGTACCTGAACACTGGCGTACAGCAACAGTAGTCCCACTCCACAAAGGAGGCACCTCTACAGACCCTGGTAACTACCGCCCCATAAGCTTAACCAGCCTGGTCTGCAAAACTATGGAAAGAATCATTATGGAACTCAAACAGACATTGGGGACTTAGACACTTGATCCCACCCAGTTCGGCTTTGTAAAGGGCAGATCCTGCCTTTTGAACCTGGTTGACTTTTTCGAAACAGTCACTAGAGCCATTGACGAGGGCAAAGCAGTCCATACAGCCTACCTGGACTTGGCTAAAGCTTTCGACAATACCCCACTCTGGCATCATAGACAAGCTCAACAGCTTAAATGTAAATCCATATGTCACAAGATGGGTGGCAAACTGGCTAAAGGATAGAACCCATAAGTCAAAATCGCTGGAGCCATGTCAGACTCAAAACCAGTCTGAAGTGGTGTCCCACAGGGCTCTGTCCTGGGACCCCTCTTGTTCGGCGTTTATTTCTCAGATGTGAACGCAAACATGGGAGGGTTGTGGCTGACAAAGTTCACAGATGACTGCAAACTAGGCGCCTTAGTCGATACACCAGCTGACACATGCATCCTACAGAAAGGCCTCACTGAAACGGACAACTGGTGCCGGAGTCATGGCCTTAAACTAAATGCCAAAAAATGTATAGTCATCCCCTTTGGGAAAAACAAAGTACCCACAAATTATCACAGACAGTAACCCACTGAATATGGAAAAAGTAATCGGAGACCTGGGGACCCAAGTCAATAGTGACCTCTCATTTGACACCCACATTGCCAAAGTGGTTACAAAGACTTTCTACCTTGCCCACCTGATCATGAAGGGATTCACATACAGATCAAAGGAGGTCATTGTACCCCTATACTCCTCCCTTATCAGGCCCATGATTGAGTACAATGCCCCATTTGGTATGTACCTCACCCAGCACTTGCAACAGCTAGAGAAACCCCAAAAGTACCTCACCAAGAGGATCAAGGGTCTCCAACATATGTCATATACTGCCAGACTAAAGAAACACCAGCTCTATTCAGTTGCATACCGCCTGCTCAGAGGTGATCTGTGCCTGACGTACAAGACCTTGTCCAATCCGGAATTTATGGACATGCTCCACCTCAAAAAAATCCAAATCCATCAGAACCACGAGAGCTAAAGATTTAAACCTCAGCACAAATATGTATAGGACATGCTGGAGGGACAGATTCATAACTCAGAGGCTTCCCATACTCTGGAACAGAAACCCAGTTCATGTTAAGCAGAGCCCCTCACTGACTCTCTTCAAGAGAAATCTTGACGAGTGGATGGGAGATCGTAGGTTTACCCCAGGGGTCATCTCTGCATCACTACTAGACAGAGGCACAGTAAACTAATTCTATTATGTAAGGGGGTCTTCACTGTGTCACTACTAGACAAGGGCACAGTAATCTAAATCTATTCTGTACACTTTTGTACCATTACATGGGGTGGCGAAAGCCACATCACTATGGCTAGGCTTATAAATGCCCCAGGGCAGACAGCCTAGTACCAAACTATGAAACTATGATATATTTGAATATTTATTTGCCTGCAAAATGCAATTACTGGAGCCAGGCACTTTGTGAATACCCTGGGCACAGTAGACAAGCCAAAGGGCAGTGCAGAGAACTGATCATGCAAGTAGCCTGCTTTGAAGCGTAGGAATCTTCTGCAAGATTCCCTGATTGGGATACGCAGGTAAGCTTCTTTTAAGTCGAGAGTTGCCAACCAGGCATCCTTGCCTAGCATAGGAAGTAAATGGCGAAGAGTCAGCACCTTGAATTTTGGAATGTCCAGAAATGGGTTTAGAGTAGACCGGTCCAGAATTGGATGCCATGATTCATCTTTTCTGGGTACCAGGAAAAGTCTGGAATAGAAACCTTGTCCCTCTTCCTCTGCTGGTACTGGTTGAATAGTCCCCATGTTTAAGAGGGAAAGTACTTGTTTCTGAGCCTCTGCCCACTGATTTGGGGGCAGGTCTGGCCACCCGTATGGTGTTGGCAAAGTGTGGAAATGAAATCTGTATCCCTGGAACACTACTTAAAACCCATTAGTCCTGGGTTATGAGTTCCCAGTTTTTTGCAAGAGCAGCAATCTTTCCCCCCAAAGGGACGTCTGAATAAGTGCTTGGCAATTTTGAGGAAAGTCATTCAGACTGTTTACCATAGGGAGGTGTCTTGTTATTTCCAGATTTTAAAGTGGAAGCACCCCATTGCTTAGTTCTGAGAGTCCCTTGGGACTGAAACCTGGTGCTTTTGGAGTGTCTGGGTTTGACTTGAGTGGATCTGGAAGGAGCTGGAAAGGACCAGTTCTTAGTAGGCCAATGTCTACAAAACTTGGAGGTTGGACTTGTAAGAAATCTTTCACAGTTTGCATAGATTTAGCTTTATCTTCCATCTTTTTTAAGACTTCAGCCATATTGCCAAACAGGCTGTCCTGATGCAAAGGAGCATCCAACAATTTTGCTTCAACAAGATCAGGCAGAGATTGTTCCTTAAGCCAAGCATGCCTTCTACGCACAGACTCAGTTAACAGCAGCCCTGCAAGAGGCCTCTAAAAGAAATCAAAACCATAATGCAAAGTATGTTTTCCAACTTATTCAGCTGAATGCAATAAATCCTGTAATTCTTTATTTTTCCACACAGTCAGAAATAATCATTTTCTGTTTAAGCAGCCCCATGACATGTTGTTGAAACTTTAGCATATGAAATGGACAGTTTACAGCCCTGATTGCCATGGTTGCAGAAGTACAAACCTTTTTTCCCCATCTATCCAGCACCCTGGAGTCTCTCTCAGAAGGGGTAGGATTTTTAGCAGTAGAAGTTTTAATGCCCTTGGGCCCCTGAGAAATGGTTTCTGGGTCCGCAACAGGATTTTTGAAAAGGAACTTGTGGGACTCAGGAACCCTGCAGTATCTGTCTGGTTTACTAGGAACCAGAAGCAGGGAATCAAGGGCTATACTGGACTCCGAAAACACATCAACAATGTCTAGTACAGGAGGTACAGCCAAAGGCCTATACAGAGGAAGGAGGAGGAGGAAATCCCTTTGCCTCTTTTTGGATTCAGAAAATTCCTGACTTTCCCAGTGAAAATGCCCCCTTAAGGTATGTAAAGTTTCCCCAAAAGAAAAGTCCTCAGCGGGGGAAGCAGATGGAATGGAACCCTCTGCATCAGAATCCTCAAAAGTAGGTATGGACAAATCCAGGTCATTAGAAGAGTCAGAAGAAACAGAGTCTTGTTCAGAAGATTCATAGTCAAGCTCAGCCCTAGGCCTCTTAGAAGGGGGGGGGGGCTGACAAAACCTGATTAGAGTAATCTAATCTTCAGCCACTTTGATAATTTTGTTTTTTAGGCATTGGGGCCTGAACATGTGGCCTGGGCATCGGTTTTTTAGATATCAATCGAGATTTAGGCCTTAGCACTGAAGGTGGAGTTTGTTTAATATGCAAGTCTGTAGGCCTGAATACACCTTCAGAAGCCAGTGCCTGCACAGCGGCTCCGGACCCATCCAAGGTAAAGACATCCGCGGGTTCCACAGGTGAAGCATACCGGACTCCGCATGGGTCTAAGAGGCCTGCGAATCAGAAGCATCAGGGGCTGCGAAAGCACCTCACTGACTACTGGCGACTGGCTTAGGAGAAGCATAGTCGGCAGTTTTGGACCTCAATGGTCTGTGTCTGTCCTTTTCTTTCCATTTTTTCGGTATTCCAGTAGTCGGATGGATAACCAACGTCCTTTCTGGATAATTAAACTGAAAACCAAAATATTTAGAGACAAAAAATGTACCGGCGACAGATAGTGCGCTGATTAAATAAATCACAAAACCGACAGCGAAGTACATCGTGGTCAAGGCCTAGGCAAGGAATACATTACAAATGAAAATCTTTATGATGTATTTGCTTCCCACAAGTAATGAAATTATTAACTTTTAACGACATCGGTAAGGAGCAAGAAAAAAAAAAAAAAAAAGTTTACTCAATGGGGTACTTGGCTTTAAGTTGAAGACTTCGGTTCTGAAACTCGAAAACGGAAATTTCAAACGAAAATTTCAGGAGTCGGCCGACCGGCACTTGCTAACTGCTTCTGGCGCTGCACGGCAAGAAAGACTGAGGTAATGACATCGGCTACATGTTTTATACCCCTCATGACCTGACATTATGGAAGAAGGGACAGCAACCGACACAGGACCAAAGACTTAGTTAATCAGGCCAACTGAGGGCAACCTGCCAGCAAATTACCCAAATGTAATGACTGCAACAGTGAAACACGAAGATCAGACTAT
The DNA here is from genome assembly GCF_019279795.1 of Protopterus annectens. Lineage (NCBI taxonomy): Eukaryota > Metazoa > Chordata > Ceratodontiformes > Protopteridae > Protopterus > Protopterus annectens. The sequence goes on along the minus strand of NC_056747.1, from coordinate 351,684,494 downwards.
CCTTGTATCTAGTGATTTTCTAGCCAAATCTGTTGGCATGTACTCATCACTGTGAATGAGCATCAAGTTCTGGCACAATCACAGACTCACTACATGCTTCAAAAGATAAGTTCTGCAATCAGTGTCTTATGTAAACAATGGTGTTTTTCTTAAATCTAGCAAAACTGATGGATTTTACAGGAGCCTGGAGTTGGGATGGTGGTTCCAAACTGTGAAGAATGTCTAGGAGGGCTTTAACAACAAAGGAAAACAGAATGTCTATGCTGCAGAATTAGCAAAAAGTTCTCTGCATCTTCAGGAGAGGACAACTCTCAAGAGTCCTACTTAAAATGTTAATTCAGAAAGCCAAGCACCCCCCCAATGGTAGAATTGTCAGATAGGAAACTATGGGAAAAAGTAATTTTCATTTCAAGTGTCATAAGAAATGGCATGTGCATTGGATCAATGTTTGCCATACTCCCTGTATCCCTCTTCAGGGTAACAGAAGTCTGACAGTATGGATGATGGCCTTCTTGGATGTCCTCTTTCCATCTCCCTTTGCCTCAAAGGGAGAAGAAAGTACAGCTGTCTAACAGTAGGTATTCAAATAGAGCACTGTTGGAGGAATGGTAACAGATGGGACATATCCTGCCAAGGAAACCATACATCTAGCCAGTATACCAAGCCTTAAGTGCTCCTTCCTTACATACTGCATATTCAACCTCAGACCAAGAGGCATCAGTATGAACATACACCGATAGTGGTCATTGCTCAAGTTCATAACTGAACTACTGCAATGTATTCCTCAGAATTTCTTCCTTTTTGTTTTCTCATAATTAAGGGGAAGCCCTTTGGGAGTCCACACTGCTGGTGCCAGATAGACATTTGAGTGCCTGAAGCTTGGACACTATCAACTGATTTCTGGTGAGCTATTGTCCGATTTTCATACGACCAGCAGAAATATGGTACCTTTGCTACAACTTGACAAGTCTCCGTGACTATATCAGGAATCCGCCATTGCAGACGACTGACAAGTGACAAGTGACAAGTGACAAATGACTACTGAATGCATTTTTCTAGAGCATTCAATCTGGAATGCAAAGCCTGAAATGCTTTAGTCAACTCAGCCTCACCACGAGAGGTTACTGTCAAAACCATTTATTGTTGTAACGTAGAAAAGTCAGGAGGAAGAGGGGTCTGAGGTGGGGGTTTTTTTTGGGGGGGGGGGGTGCAAACCAAATTTTCCTTGGAGCCAGATATCTAAATGGACATGTTTTTTTTTTTTAAGTCTGTGTATATTATATATATACACATGTATGTATTAATATATAAAATCCTTACATCTTTTTTTAAAAACCTTTACCCCCACTGTTATGTGAACTTGCATTTTACATATATCAATGTGGGAGCACCAAGGGACTTGCTTTTGTGATTTTGATGAAAGTCGATCACTCACTCAACAGATGTACAGTCCTATACAAACCTACATGCACACATTGAAACCCATCACATCCCTAAAGAACATTTTAGCATTTATCAAAATCTGCCCTTACGAGGAGAAAATACCTTTCACTGCTGCAGTGGAATGAGCTTCCTTAGTCAAAATACATCTATGGTGAACTTCACAAAAACCACCACAACTTTGATTTGCAACAAAAAGTAATATAATAAATTTAGCACTTCAGTCCCACAAATTCAGAATGAGGGGATATGGGTTTTAAGGGAATTTACTGCAAGCAACATGTTTATACCTAGTTATGCCATCACATGAGACATGACTAAATTGTAAATAATGCACATCCTAAGACATTTTGGTCAAGGTGACAGCAGTTTTGAAATTACCTGTCCTCTTTGTTGATCTGGTCACCAAAGCCTACAGTGTTGACAATGGTCAGTTTTAGACGAACGTTACTCTCATGTAGCTCATAGGTATTCGACCTCAGCTGAACTCCAGGCTGGGAATGAGAGGAGGGTTCACCTTCAAATTTGGTGTTGAATAAGGTATCCATTAAGGTGGATTTACCAAGGCCAGTTTCACCTAATAACAAGAATGGAACAATTCATTGTTGGGCTCCGCAACATATTAAATAAGAAAGGATGCACATTGATGCAGTTATTTCACATAAGTGTTGGTCAATGCTTTAGTAGACCAACTTATAGTTGGCATATTTTCAGGCATTGTTTACTACTTTTAACTAGTTTTACTGTTTACTTTTATAGCGGTTCACCGAATACAAATGTATCGCTTACAATAAAACAAATTCAATATTTTTTCACAATAGCTGTTGCAATTAACAAATCATAACCTTGTATTTATCTAAATCCATAAACAGTATCAAGTAAATTGTACCTCTCTAAATCCATAAACACAAACATTTCTACTTTGTTAATGCTTTCAGTATAGAAATCAATATACAATATCCCTCCCTCCCTTTTAAGAAGCATTTACCATGTAAAAAGTACATATTTCAAAAGACAAACACTACTCCTTGCAGATAAATGTATTGTAGTCTTCTCTAAAACAAATATGAGAACTAGTGACCCACAAACTGCTTTCTAGCAGATTGGTCATGAAATTCTACAACCAATTAACCAGTAAAACAGAAATATTTAGCTCACAAAAAATCAAATATCACATCACACGCACCAAGACGAAGTTTGGACTCTTGCAGTGAGATCACATCCCAATGTATTTATTTCCCTCCTGCTTAAACCTGTGCATAGAAGGTGCTTCACCATCATGAGTCATGACCCCAACTAGTCAAAGATAACTCACCTTCACGTGGAATCCAACACTACAGGACAAAAAGAAAAAAAAAAAAAAAAGATAACCAATGCACACAACCTGCCACACTTAGGGCATAACAGGATAACCATGCACAGCCCTGTTACCATGGTGATGACACCAAGTGGAAATGAGATGCTAACCTGTGTAGTAAGTTTGGAGGCAATCATCTACTCCTCCCACAGCAGGTACACATCTCCTATTGTAAAGGTTCAGTAACTATTTTTATATTGGAAGGAACTTTGTGAATCCTATGCAAATACACTTCATCACAGTTAACTATTCCACCCTAACAAAGGAAACGTCAAATTAATGGTGTAAAACCCCTTTCAACAACTGTTCTAGACCCCAGTCATGAAGTCAGGACTTGAGGCAATGAACTCGGGGCTCTCTTCCCTACACTATGTTTTACAGAATAGACATATACTTTGTTACTTTAACATGGCAGTGGTCCAATATTCTCTTACCCCACCTCACCTGCCTGCAGGATTTCAAACAGATGATTCCCCTACTGGAAAAACTTTAACATCAGTGGTCCATGGGGC
>NC_056747.1:351656724-351676724 GCF_019279795.1 Protopterus annectens | reverse complement strand
GCCATGACTGTAAACAGCTTAATGGGTTAAGGGCAAGGCAGAACAGCAACGGTGGCAGTCACCCTGGAATATACCCCTTTAAATTTTTATCCCTGGGAAAATAATTTGTCCTTTATCATGGTTTAATTGGAAAGTGGTCTGCTACTGTTTCATGGTCACTGTAATGTAGTTGATCAGTGTAGGGTATCCTTATACAATTTTAAGCACTCATCTATGAATGTGGGATACTATCAAATGCTTTTTTTGAAGTCAATCTATGCCATACTTAGATTATTTCCCTTTTTACAGTTCTCCACTATGACTATTTAACAAAAGATCTTTTGTTCCATATGACGTATGACTTTCTTTTATTGTTCTTTTATTCTACCATAATGGAGTTTTCTTCTAAATGACTATAAACTCTGCCAGCATCAATTCCCATGTAGAGTTTATATGTCGTCAGAAGGCAAGTTACTGGTCTATAATTTTTAGGTTAGCTTGCAGGTTCACTCTTAAGTAGGAGTATTGTTTTTCCTATTAGTAGCCAGGTTGGTATCTGTTGGGGCGCATATAAACAGTTCTTACTCATGGCTAAATCTTTGTGCAAAGATGTTAATACTTTAAACCAAAAGTTAGGTACTGCATGTGGGCCTAGTGTTTTCCAATTAGAGACTTTTCTTAACTTTGTTTCAATCACGCTGGATTTTACTTCATCCCATTTCATATCCTGTAGCTTTAAACTTCTTATTCTTTCTTTTACTTCTTCTCATTTAGCATCTTTGTTCAATAGGATCTTCACTGGTATTTCTCCAAAATGTATCTATTTTTCTTTTTTTTTTTTTTTTTTTGGTTGTCTTTAATTTCCTTTTACCTTGTTTTCCAATTCTCTATAGAACCTTTTTGGGTCCTCAATAAATTGCTTATTTTGTACTTTTCCTTTATATTTATCTGCATATCTTCTAAGTTTTTCCACCTGTGCTGAAATTTTTAGTTTATTTGTGATAATGCACGATAGAGAGCCTGGTCTGTTCTAATACTACTCATTGTTTTTATCACATCAATCTTAGCATTTTTGTTGATTTAGTCACTCTTCTATAGTCCAACAGTGACACTTGTCTTGTTTTATAGTTTTCTCTATTCGATATTTCCATGATGGTATTCGATTTCTCCCCTCTTTCTCTCACTACCCTGTGTTCCTGTGGTAGAACTTTCAGTTATTAACTTAGCTGCACAGTAATATATGTTTTACGTCCGTTATATCTCTTGGATCTACATGTACAGTCCTAATTACTGTATTCATTTGCTTTATCAGACTTCTGACTCTCTGGGTTTTACTGACCTTCTGCAGTCCATTTCTTTCATTGATCTTAATATATCTAGGTCTATTAAAATCAAGCAACTTCTCTTAGCTCATTTTCATCCAAACCGAGGGCACATCCCTGGTTTATCATTTCCATTGTGTTAATACCTGGTTGATACTATTGTCTGAAAGCAAACTGAAGTTCAGTAATGGATTCAAAATTAAACCCAAATATTTCTGTTGTGTAACATTTGGGACTGTATTGCCTTTTAAATCCGTTACGGACTAATGGCAATTATGCCAATTCATTTGTCACAGAGAAGATAATTATATTGATTTTGATGCTGATAACTTGGTGTTTACGACTGTGGAGCCAATTATAAAAGGTAGTTGAACTGGGTCTGGGATGTTTGTAGAAGTGTATGTAGGTTATGCGAGATTCCAGGAGATGGATATCTGCATACACAACTATTTTTAAATTTTGTCAAGTCATGTGTGAGATCACTGAGAAGTAGGTAAAAAAGTAAAAGTCCTAAAAATGTGCTTTATGGACCTTTTGTACTATAAAGTTTCCATAAGTTTCCATTTCTGTAAGTTATTAGCCAAGACTTGAAATTGTCTATCCTGTATGTTGTTTTTAAAACACGGTATGATGAGTACTAGACTGTGGTGTCTCAAAGGCATGAGACTACCTACAAAGATACCAGCAGTAACAAAGCCCTCATTACTGCTAGTATAAATGCCATCTAATGGTAACAGTAAAGCAGTTGGGTACTAAAGAAGGTTTATAAAGCTATGTTGTTGATCACAAAAGTCCATATCATATATACTTGTAAGCTTAAACAACTGTTGTTAGATAACTTTTTCCAAGATTTTAGCAGCGAGGTGGAAATATTACATTGGTCTGTAATCAAAGTTGACAGTGTCTGAAATTTTGGCAGATAAATAATGGAGTGCTTGAATACAGGTGGAACTCCACTTAGTGACACATTACAAATCAGCAACACTGTTTTGAAGTGAGAGTGGGAAGGAAATAAAGTAAACTCGCAGGTAACCGGAAATCAAGCAACCAGAAGTACAATTTTCATGTCTTCACCCCCCCCCCCCCCAACCCCGCAGAAACGTACGTTTTTAGAGATTTAGAGTTTGAAAGGACGATAGGAATAAATTCCTTTTCTCCAACCTAAAAACAAGTCAAAGCATAGGGTACAGTATTAGTTAGGTCTATTTTAAACATCAACTCTCAAGCAACCAGAAACTACAGTTATCTGGCATCTACCAATCCCGACGGGTGCTGGTTAACAGAGTTTACTGCAAGTTAGTTTCTGAAATTGCTGAAAAAGCTAAGCGCATGTTTACTTATTTTTAATGGCAGTGGCAGTAATGTCATCGGTCAAGTGTTTTTTTTCTTTCCCGAACAAATTAGGCTGAGAGGAAGTCCTGTCCATTTGAGATGTAGGGCTTTTTCTTTGCTAGTGGCATCTGATGGCCTTACTTGGTGCAAGGTATCGATGGAGATTTAAACTGGAGGAGTCTTGATCCCAAAATTTCACAAGTAACCTCCGTGGTATCCCCGAAGTCTCAAAACAACCCACTAAACAAGTACAGAGGGTCCAAAAACAAAATAGTGTAAGAAAAGTACAGTTTTGTACCTACCATAAAATGTAGATGTTAGAGTGCTCATACAGCTGTAGTCATAACAGATAGGTTATCCTGCAGTCAGGCGGGTCCTTGGTCGGCCGAATTCCAAAGTCTAGGTCCGGCGTCGGCTGTCGTCGCTTCTTCCCTGACGTCAGTGCGGCAGGGGTATAAAAAAAAAAGAGGCAGCAGACGCCATTTTCTTCAATTTTTCTTGCCCCAGATGTCAGGTGCCCCCAGAAGGAAGGCAAACAATGTTATGCAAAGATGCAATGTAGATAAATCAAAAACAGGAGTTGCAAGCAAATACAACATAAAAGAATACCCCAAAAAGGTTATATGAAAAGTGCATGTCATAAGCCTGTCCTAAGAGGGGATGGAGGGAGGGAAACATGGACTGCAGCTGTATGACCACTCTAACATCTACATTTATGGTAGGTACAAAACTGTACTATGTTCATCGTGCATACACAGCTGCAGTCATAACAGATGGGTAGATTCCCAAAGCTAAGTAAGGGTGGTAAGCACCAAGTGGAACTAGGAGGAGCTAGGATGCCCTGCAGGACTGCTGTGGCAAAGCCCGCGCTAGATTTTGAGTATAGTGGGAGGTGATAGTGCTTGGAGAAAGTGTGCACTGAACTCCAGGTGGCGGCTTCCAAAATGTCCTTGGTAGGGACCCCCCTGAGGAAGGCTGCAGAGGTAGCTGTGGCTCTGGTGGAGTGGGATCTGATGTATGCAGGCACAGTTTTTCCATGAAATGCGTAACAAAAGCATATGCAGTGGGCTATCCATTTTGAAATTGTCTGTTTGGAAAGAGCCTTTCCTTGAGCACCTGCGGCATAGGACACAGAGTTGCTCAGATTTCCTGAATGGCTTTGTTCTGTCCAAATAGTAATGAAGTTGCCTGTGAATGTCCAAGAAATGTAGTAGTTTTTCTCCTTTGTTTTGTGGATTAGGATAAAAGGTACTTAAGTGGATAGTCTGATTAAAAGCTACACTGGATACTACCTTTGGCATAAAGGTAGGGTTGGTTCGTAAGGAAACTCTGTCCTGATGAAAAAAGATAAATGGCTGCACAGCCATGAGGGCCTGTAGCTCCGAAACCCTGCATGCTGAGGTGATAGCCAGAAGAAAGGCTGTTTTCCATGACAAGTACTGTAACTCTGTTGAAGAAGCTGGCTCGAAGGGAGGAAGGGTCAGCTTTTCCAATACGAAGTTGAGGTCCCAAGCAGGGACTGGTGGTTTCCTTGGGGGTTTTATATTCTTTGCCCCTCTGAGGAACTGCCTTAAGAGAGGATGAGAGAATAATGGAGGATCTGTGTTGTATTGTGCAGAAATGGCTGAAGTGTGGATCTTGATGGAGAAGGAAAGTCCATGGTTTAACATCTCAGCTAGGTACTGTAAAATTTGAGGTACATTTATTACCCAAGGATTCTGTCCCTTTTCTTGATTCCAGGCACAAAATAGTTTCCATTTGGCAGAGTAGGCCTTTCTAGTAGAAGGTCTTCTGGCCTCGAAGAGGACATCCTGCACCTCCTTGGAGAGGAGAAACTGTTGGGAAATCAAGGAATTCTCCATGCAGCTAGATTTAGAGTTTTGAGATGGCTGTGAAGAGTTTTGTAGTTGTGCTGAAACAGAAGAGGGACTAGAGGTAGGGTCCATGGTGGGGAATGTGTCAGGCTCTTCAGGAGCCGATACCAGTGTTGTCTTGGCCAGTCTGAAGCAATGAGAATAATTTTCGGCCTCTCTACTCTGGCTTTTAATAGAACTTTGGGCAGCAGAGGAAGAGGCGGGAAGGCATAGACTGTCAATGTTGCCCAATTGAAGGAAAATACGTCCACTTTCCAAGCCTGTGGATGATAGCCCCTTGAACAAAATTTTTTCAACTGGCAATTTCTGTGGGTAGCAAAGAGATTCATGTCTGGCTGTCCCCATGCCAGAGTTATCTTTGTGAAAACTTGAGGATGTAACTTCCATTCGTGTGGATCTGTCATATGATCCGTCATATTTCTGCTTAAGTTGTCTGCCAGTGTGTTTTCCTTCCCTGGCAGGAATTGTGCCAGTAGTTGAATTTGCAATTCCAGTGCCGTGTTCCATACGGTCATGGCTTGCCTGCACAGGGGGTATGAATGAGTTCCCCCCTGTTTATGTACCACATCACTGTGGTGTTGTCTGTCCTTATCAATAGCTGGCCTGGATGCAGTAGGTCTTTGAAGGTCATAATAGCCTTTTGCACGGCTAGCATTTCCTTTTGGTTGATGTGAAGGTGCTTTTCTTTTCGGATCCATTTTCCCTGAATGCACGGCTAGCATTTCCTTTTGGTTGATGTGAAGGTGCTTTTCTTTTCGGATCCATTTTCCCTGAATGCACTGATCTGTCATGTGTGCTCCCCAGGCATAATCTGAGGCGTCTGTTGTGATGATTTGAGTTGCTTGAGGTACACAAAGGAAGACCTGTGTTTCTTTGGCAAGCTTGAGCCCACCACATAAATTCCTTTTGAAGGCATGGAATGAATGGTATAATTGCTTCCAAGCTGTGGCTGTGTTGAGACCAAAAGTTTTTTAGGTACCACTGAAGTTTCCTCATATGCAGCCTTGCACACGGGATTAGTAGGATGCAACATGCCATGAATCCCAGAGCCTGCAGGACTTTCCTTGCAGTTAGCCTGGTGTAAGTTGCCATTTTTCTGAAGTATTGAGACAGTTGCCCTTGCTTGTCTGACGTGAGGTAGGCCATCTGGGTGGTTGTATCCAAGCTGGCACCCAGGAAAATTATTTGTTGAGAGGGTATTAGTTTTGATTTCTTTTTGTTGACTGTGTATCCCAGGTAAACAGTTTTATTACAAATGCCAGGTGCTGCAGTAGTATGCCCTTGGTGTCCGCTTGGATCAGGCAGTCGTCCAGATATGGGTAGATTTGTATCCCTTGTAGTCTGTAGAAGGCTATTACTGATGCCAGGCATTTCGTAAACACTCTGGGCGCAGTAGATAAGCCAAAGGGCAATGCAGAGAATTGGTAATGGGTTGAACCTGCAAGAAATCTGAGGTATCTTCTGCAACCTTGTCTGATAGGGACATGCAGGTATGCCACCTTGAGGTCCAATGTTACCAGCCAAGACTCCTTGCCCAGCATGGGAAGAAGCTGCTGTAATGTGAGCATCTTGAATTTTGGCACCTGTAGATATGCGTTTAGGATGGATAGGTCTAAGATAGGTCTCCAATCTTTGTCTTTCCTTGGTACCAGGAATAGTCTGGAATAAAACCCTTGACCTTGTTCTTTTGCAGGTACCTCTTGAATTGCTTTCATGTCCATGAGAGCTGAAATTTGTTTTTGTGCCTCTGCCCTTTGATTTTGTGGCAGGTTTGGCATGCCTCTCATTTTTGGAAGGGTGTGAAAGTGGAACCTGTAGCCTCTGTCTATTATGTCCAGAATCCATTTGTAATTTGTAACGGTATGCCAATTTTTTGAGAATAATGTCAGTTTTCCACCCAAATGTGCTGCCATTAAAGCTTTGCTTGGCAGGTGTAGGGGGAAGTCAGTGTGTCTGTTTTCTAAAAGACTGATCTATTTTCTCCACCTCTTGGGGTTGGTGCTTGCCACTGTCTGGCTCTGAAAGATCTTTGAGGTTGCCCTCTACCCCTTGGATGCCTGTAAGTGCCCCTTTGAAGTCTGTCCATGGCTGGAAAAGACCAATTCTTTGAAGGCCAGTTTCTGCGGAAACGTGGAGGCTGCACCTGCAGGAAATCTTTCACTGTTTGCATTGATTTAGCTTTTTCCTCCATTTTCTTTAGCACCTCCTCAGCTTTAACACCAAACAATACATCTTTTTGAAGAGGTGCATCTAATAATTTAGCTTTGACATGATCTAGTAAGGTTTGCTCTTTGAGCCAAGCATGCCTACGTATAACAGACCCCATAACAGCAGCTCTACATGAGGCCTCTAAAGCATCAAAACCACACTGCAAGGTATGTTTACCCACTTGCTCTGCACCATGCAACAAATCCTGCAACTCTTAAATCTGGTTGTTCTGGTTGTGTCATGTTGCTTTTCAGCTGAGATATCAAAAACTGTTGATACTTTAACATATGGAACTGACAGTTTAATGCACTCATGGTTAAAGTGGACGAGGTGTACACCTTTTTCCCCCCACCTTTCTAAAGCTCTGGAATCTCTCTCTGATGGTAATGGGTTTTTAGCAGTAGAGGCCTCAATTCCCTTGGGACCCTGTGAAATTGTTTCTGGGTCAGCAGTATGACTTTTATATAGGAACTGGTGAGAATCAGGAACCCGGTAATACCGGTCTGGTTTAACAGGAGCTGGAGGCAAAGAATTTGGATTAAGGCTGGCTTCTGTGTACACGTCATCCAATACATCTAAAACAGGAGGGATAGCCAGAGGCCTATGCTGGGGGAGCAGAAGAAATTCCCCGAGCCTTTTCTTGGAATCCGAGTAATCTTGGCCTTCCCAGTGAAAGTGTTCCCTCAATGTATGCAGGGTTTCCCCAAAACAGAAGTCCTCGGGGGGGGGGCCAAGGGAATAGACTCCTCTGCATCAGAGTCTTCGAATGGAGAATAGGCATAATCCTGGTCCTCATAGTTCTGAGGTAATAGAAGCTTGATCTGAGGAAGGGTAGTCTTCCTCTAATCTGGGCCTCTTGTCAGAGGGGGGTTGAGAACCCTTGATAAGAGTAATCAAATCCTCAGCCATTTTAAGCATCTGTTTTTTAGGCATGGTGCCTTGAGAGGGGGTCCGAGGAACCTGTTTTTTGGTTTTCATGGCTGCTTTAGATTTAGTGGCTTTAATAGAGAAGGAAGGCCTGTAGACCCCTTGAGAAATGGCAGGCCTGTCTAAATTCTGAGTTTCCCCGCCAGGAGTGGCGTCAGTATCTGTAGTATGAATGAGGGCCAAGGAGCCTGCGACCTCGGGTACTGAAGACACTGGTAATGCATTGTCATCGGTACTCAGGGGCTGCGTAGCCGCCTCGCTGAGTACCGGAGAACCGGTAGTCGGCCTTAGCGTGGTTTCAGTAGGAGGTGCGGACCTCGTACGTCGGTCCTTACCCTTGCGTTTTTTGCTCAAAACTGGAGTTGGAGTATCCGATGACATAATATAATTACATTTTTTGCCAAAAAAGTGAAGGGCGAACTCCGCCCGACACTTAATAGTGCGCTTGTTGAATCTAGCACAAAAACGTCAGGCCGAGACGTCGTGGTCTAGGCCTCAGCAAGGTATACAGAGAGAGTGGAAATCCTTAAGCGGTATTTGCTTCCCACATGAAATGCAATTATTAACTTTGTCTGACATCGGTCTGAGGCAAGAAAAGTTTCCCCAACGGGGATTTCGGCTGAAATACTTTCGTAAATCTCAGGAGCTGGCCGACCGGCACTTGCCAACTGCTTCTGCTTCGGGCATCACGCGGCAAGAAAGACTGGAGAAAATGGCATTGGCTGCCTCTTTTATACCCCTGCCACACTGACGTCAGGGAAGAAGTGACGACAACCGACACCGGACCAAGACTTTGGAATTCGGCCGACCGAGGACCCACCTGATGGCAGGATAACCCATCTGTTATGACTGCAGCTGTATGCACGATGAACATCTACTCTGTGTGGAAGATTTTCAGTCCATATATCTCTAGTTGAATCATTGTATATTAATCAGATCAGACAATGCTAGTAGAAGTAACGAACTTAAAACGCATCAAATATAAAAAAAAGTGAGACAGAGACACAGATATGTATAATTATACAGAATTACTAAGTATTCGAAATTAATCCAAGCAAGGCAGGCAGTCTGTTTCCAGTTGAAAATCCTTTAAGTACACAGATAAGCGATCCAAGTAAAACAAAAATAGACTAATAGTTTCCTCACAAGCTTTCTAAATTATATATATATATATATATATATATATATATATATATATATATATATATATATATATATATATATATATATATATATATATATATATATATATATATATATATATATATATATATATATATATACACATACTTTTATCAGGCAAGGGAGTGGTTTATTGTGCTGTAAAACAAAGTGTTATTGGAACACATGTTAAATTAACATTCCTTCCCCCATCAGTGTGACATTCGAGCTGGTCCTGCCCTACTTAGCAGTCATAATAATATTACCCTTATGCACTTTAAATAAATTTACAATGATGTGGTACCTCTGATTTAACCAGATTATTAAGTAGACTATTAAGTCTGTGATTTTTATCCAAGACAATATACTACATGGCTGGAAATATATCAGCCTTAGTCCATATATATACATAAACACTTTGCATGTAAAAAAAAAAAATCAACTGTAAAAATCATTCTATTTTCATAGATTATTGTTAACAAACATCACTTTCATCCTTCTAGGACTTCTTCAGGTCTGTGTACAAGAACCCTAAAAACTACCTTAACAATATTATTGTAGAATTAGTCTTATTACACATCATTTAGATGAAAGTGGAAGAGAACCAGAAAAAGAAAATTAACTAGCACAAGGATCCTTATTTTAACAATTTGGTTATTAACTCAGAAAAATCTGTCATATCATTTACAATAAAAATGTATCTGCCCCAAATTGTTAGGCCATTTCCAAACATTTAATATTTTATTGTCATTATTCTTGCAATACAAATATCAGCATACAAAGAGCAAGAATGTGTGTGAGATCCTACATAAATAGTGTGAAAAGGAATGGGTCACACACAGTTCCCAGTGGCACACCTTTTGTAATAGTGCCAGCAGTCACTTATGAAGGTTCTGTTCAGCAAGATAGTTCTGAAACCTTCAAACTGTCTCCTGCAAAGCAAGGCTAGTTTTTGAGTGGAAGGGAGTTGTCCATTGTCTAAAATAGATTATGGATATAAAAATATAGCACTTTTACACCTGTTAGATTTGACTGGTGAGTGAAGGCAGTAGGTGTGCTATACCTGGGTCTAAAATCCTGTGGTTTGTCCATTAGTATATTATACTGGGAGTGTATTTAAATCTGGTCATGCACATTTCCCCCCCCCAGGATTTTGGCTAGTGGAGACACATTTGTTATTGGATTGTAACGGGTCACATGTAAAGATTTAGGAACATTAGGAACTGGTGATTGTGGCATTTTTTTTTTTTAAGCTCAGACGTATTTTAGTGGAAAAGCATAGATTAAAATGTGAATTAGCGAGTATCAAGTTTCCTATCTGTAAGGATTTTTGGGTGCAACTTGTGTAAAAGAAAGTTGTATCTGAAGCCAATTTTGCCTAGCAGTTCCAACACTTGTTCACTGTTGACAACCTTGAAACAGAAAGGACGAACTAGAAGGCAAGTATGGAACTGAGCTATAGGGATAGCTGTCAGATTATTAAACAGCAATGTTATAGCTTAGGTAAAGCGATAATATTTTTGATGTCCTGTACCATACTGATGTCTAGACTTCTTGAGTTAGCAGGCCTAGGGCTCACTTTACTGGTATTTATAGTTTCATTGGTTTACCAGCACTGCTTAGGTTATTCTAGTAATATTAATTTGTATATGTCTATAAAACTAATTTTGTTGCATTACTTTTTATTCTAGTTCCTATTTCAAAGCTAGGAATGCATGTCTACCATTTGCAATTTAAGAGTGTTCTTTTCTAATTTGCCTATTCCTGATGATTTTTTTTCTCTCTCAAGTTTGGCAGTTGGCTATGGCGTTTTGTTTCCCTGGAGTCTTCTTATTTGTAGAAATAACCTCGAACAGGAACCACAAGATTGTAAAATTCAGAAAAGGCTAAACAAGAGTCAGAGCAACTAACAGTAGACAAAACAATACCTAATGGAACCAATCTAATAATGTTTGCTTTGATGTTTGTTACGGATCTTCTTAGCAGCATCAGCCCTGGAACTTTTACTGATCTTCTAGACCAGACAGGAATAAAAGGAGGATGACTGTTGATTGTTTGGTATAATAACAAATGAGCTGAAAACTGTGTGCATCTACCTGCAGCTGCATTATGCCAGGTACCCTTCTGTAACATTTGATGTAGATTAAGAGAAATCTCACACTGAATTCTGAAGGGACTTCTATCTAGGTAATTTAACTTCACACTGGAGAATAAGCAGTGTATGCTGCTCAGAATATGCTGACATGGCTTAGGTTCATACGTGTGTACTAGGCTAATGGCCCTGTAGCCTTTACAAGCCTAGCCCATAGGATTACCCTGGCACCGTGCCACCCGACCTTAGGTCCCAGTGCCTCTGTTAAGTAGAGCCACTGGAGTGATCCCCAGGGTGAATTTTCTATTTCCCACCCACTCAAGATTTCACTTGCAGAGGGCCAGTGAGGCACTCTGCTTGACATGTATTGGAAGTCTATTCCATAGCATGGGCAGTCTGTGGGTTATGAACCTGTCCCACCAGCTTGTTCTGTTTGTGGTAATGATGTTGAGGTCTCTGGAGCGTGTGGTGTGGAGGGATTGGGATTTCTTTAGATATAGCATTTCTAACACAGCTGGGTCAGATGTGGCTTTGCAAGTCAAGCAGAGATCGCCTCCAAGTAGGCGATACGAGACAGAGAATAGTTGGAGTTTTTTTGAGTCTGTCCATATAGGACAAGTGCTTAAGGCCCAAGATCCTGTTTGTGAGGCATTTTTGTGGCCTATCCAGTTGTAGGCATCTAGTGAGGTACACACCAAATGGGGCATTGTACTCTATGATTGGCCTAATGAGGGAACAGTAGAGGGAGACAATGACCTCTTTCTTCCTGGATGCAAAACCCTTAGTAAAGAGATGTGCCACATAGGACTTTGACCACAGTGGCAATGTGGTGGTCAAAACAGAGGTTGCTGTCAACCTGTGTTTCCAGATCTCTTATTACACCTTGTATTCAGTGGACTACCATCGATGTGGTAATTCATGGGAACTGGGTTTTTCCCAAAAGGGATGACTACATTTTTTGGCATTGGTATCGAACCATGGCAAGCTCAAACAGGACAGGACCTGGGACCAAACCCTGTGGGACTCCATTCATGACTGGTCGACAGTCTGACTTGGAGTCAGCTAATTTCACACTGTAGGTTCCCACAGCTCTGGTGACAGACTCAAAGTAGACCAGGTTGAGCAGGCAAGATCTACCCTTCACAAAACCAAACTGTGTGGGATCCCTATACCTTTGTTTATTAAGTCCATGATGACGTGTTCCACAGCTTTGCATATCACACTTGTCAGGCCAATGGGGCGATAGTTCCCAAGGTCTGGACTCGCTCCTCCTTTGTGGAGAGGGATGACTGTAGCAGTGTGCCATTTGGTAGGGACAAAGCCCGAGGTGAGGCTGTGATTGAACAGGGCACACCCAAGTGAGGTGCCAGTTCACTCTATAGTTCATGTAGAACACAGTCAAGGATATTGTCAGGTCCCATAGAAGCTGTATTCTTGACCTTGGACAGTGCTGTTGTAACCTGTGCAGCAGTAATACTGGGTGCCTGGCAATCTACTGATATTGTGATTGGTCCTTTGGTGGGGGAGAGAGGGGTAAAGTTGGCATGAATCTGTCAGCCAGTACATTGGCAATATCTGCTGGCTCGGTATAGGAGGTGCCATTGTGCAACAGCTCTGAGCAAATTTGGGTATTGCCATGCAGATTCTTTACATAACTATAGGCGGCCTTGTGGATGTCTACTATCTGCTGCAATTCTGTTTTCATAGCTAGCTTTAGAGGATTTTATGAGGAATCTCAACTTTTTGTTGAGGCTGATAAGGAAGTTTTTCCAGTCTTGGGACTTCACCTTATTTCTCATGTTTCCTCTGCCTGTTGTAGAGTTTATGGCAGGGAACAACCAGATTGGCTTCTTTTTTTTTTTTTTTTTTTTTTGGAGGAGAGAGTCTTGGTTCTATTGGGTATGGCGAGATCCTTGCATTTGTGTACATGTTCGTACAGGATACTAGTGTAGGATTTGGCAGTCATGCAGCTGTTCTCCAATTGCATGGGTGCCATGAACTTGGCCACCTCTGTTTTTAGGAGCCCAAAGTTAGCTGTGGAGAAGTTTTTCATGGTGGTTACCTTTGCAGGGGGTGGGTGGGAGGGATGTGGATTTCCAAGGTGATTAGTTTGTAGTCCGATCTAACCAGGGAGGAGTTGACTATTGGTACAGAGCAATGGTCACCCATGTTGGTAGTGACCAGTTCAAAGATGTTGCTACCTCTAGTGGGGGTAAGAATGAGCTGGTCCAGGGCATTTGAATTCATTCCAGGAATCATTGGGCAAGTGTATTGGTACACAAGTAGTTTTCCCAGTTAATGGCGGAGTAGTTGAAGTCGCCCAGTTTTGAAGAGTGTTAGGTTGGACCTTAATATTCTCCAGGGTGCTTAGGAAAGCGGAGTGCGAGTCTTGGGTCATGGTTGGGGACCTACAGCAGCTATGACCTGAAATTGCTGTCTTACCCAATGTTAGCTGCACCTGAAGTACCTCTGATGCATCATGTTGGGCTACCAGTCTGGAGGGGTGTGCATCCTTTATGAATATGGAAACACCACCGCCTTTGGAGCTTTGGTCCAAGTTCTGAGGCCGAAAAGTATGCAATGAGTTATAGCCTAGTAGTGCAGTGGTGCCATCTGCTGCCTTGAACCAGGTCTCTGTTACAGCACAAATGTCAATGTTCTCCATTTTAAGGAGTGCTTCGAGTGAGTGCATTTTGAGATTCAGACTTCTAGCGTTGAGCAGCACGACCCTCAGATTGCATTTGTTTATAGCTGTTATGGTGGTAATTTGGTCTTTGGAACACCGCCTAAAAAAGGCACTTCTTGTACCAGTCAGACTTTAGTGGGGGTGTACATATTAGAAGGTTCGTTTTTACAAACCCTCAAATGCAGAAGTACTTTTGGCTACAAGTTGAATCGTTTTCACTGTAAGAAACACTTCACCAATACATATACCAGCCCTGATGTCCATAATGCATGGTACAACTGGGTAATAAAGGGAAAAAGCATGAAGTATTTTTAGCAGAGATTCAGTTACAGTTAGAATCTTTGGATTATGTTGAATAAGCCATGCTTCAGTTTTAGAAGTTTTGGACAGTTTATCATTAATATTGCAGGTATTCAGTTAGACATTCTAATTTACTTCTTGCACAGTTAGTTATGAGGCACTGGACGCAATCATTATTATACATGTTAAAGTAACTGCATGTCTGTAGGTATCAAACAGATGGTTTTGAATTTGTGTGTGTGTGTGTGTGTGTGTGTGAGAGATTAATTTTATACACTTTTTAAAATGGTATGCAGCTCAGTTGAGGCATACAATTAAAATGTAACGGTACAGCTAGTTAGTGCTGGCATGTAGTCTGAGGGGAAATACACATATTATGACTGCCAACATAGTGTGCATGAGGAGCTAGTAATGAACATGTTAAAAGTAGTTTTAAGTTAATGAATTATGTAGGTATAAGGCTAGTGTGAAGACTCACCAAGGCTGACCATGTCAGATGCCTCTGAATATTCAACATTTTTCAGTGGTGTCCTTTCTGCCATCTCCTAAGCACACTTGTAAGTTATATCCTTATTACATCTACAAGGGCGGACCAAGTCAGCTGCTTCTGTGAAAAAACTTCCAAGCTAAAGGACTGTTAGCCTGGTGTGCTACGCCTCAGAGCATTCATGTCTTAACAGCCCACTTACCTGTTACTTCCGTTATGCTGCTTGAACCAGAACGATACAAGTATGCCTGGATTCCCCACTCCCCTATACAACCCTCAGATACAGGGAAGTTCCATCTGGGTCATGCAGAGGAGGCCCTGAGAAAAAAGCACCAAAAACATACTTGGCGAGAAAAAATTAATACAAACCGAGATTAGGATTCAGTGTAAAAGTGAACGAAAGAGGATTGCAACATTAGTTTGCATGATCAAGGTTTCATGAAAAAGAGGTAAAGGATTCACATCAACAGTTCTGAAGAGTAAAATTTGAAAGCAACTAAGAACAGAAACTGCAGTTTGAGAGAAGGAAATAGTAGGGGAAGCTACTGTTTAACCAAAGGAGAAGAACGGAGGCACACTTTAGAGTTAAGGATACGAGTGTAGAGATTTTTCTTGAAACTGTTTTTGAGTTTGACATCTCAAAGGGCAGATGGCATCTAGTGCCAGGGTGCGGCCACAAGGCATGAGCACAAACTAGGTTCCAAACCATCTTACTGCTTGGACTTATGAGCCATAAGCCTGAAATGTGAGGTGCACTGTTACACAAGGGCCAGTGACACCAGTTCTTAAAGTGAATACGACTAGTTTATGAAGATAAAACTAGGATGTACACAGAAGTAGCACGCAATAAATGACACACAAAGGAGAAGAGTGTGATTGTACTTAAATATACCAAGTCCAAGATGGTCATTTCTCACAAGGTAGGGTGGTCTCAAGAGTTGGTATATACAAATTCTTGGAGGGAGGGCTTGCTCCCTACATCAGAGGATAGAGGGGGCTTGTCCTCTTGCAAAAAATAGAAATTTAAAGGAGAAGAGCAGGGTTAGAAATTGCCTCCTCTTCTGGGTTTTTGGTCTACCCCCCCACCCCCACCCCAACCCAACTTGTGTGCACTCGACATTTGGAGTGCTGACATCATATTCCATCAAAACATCTGATACAGAGCACAATATATCCACATATCCAGAATCCGAATACTGAACCTGGAACTTATTTCAGTGTACAATGCACCAAGTAATATAAAACAACAGCAATAAGCAATTAACACAATACCTACCCACACAGAGAATGTTGAAACAAAAACCATGGCTAACTGACTTGTTAACCAGCTGGTCAGGAAGACTGTCAAAACCAACATGGCCAACTAAAGGAAGTGTTCGGCAACCCTCTCCCTAAAACAAACAAAAAAAAAACATACAGCAGTATCAGGATCAAGCCAATGTGTGTTTCGAGAACCAGTTTAAAACTACATAGAATATAAACTAACAAACAAATAAGTGGCCAAGCTGTTTGCAGCCTCAGGACAAGCTTTAGAATTATACAAGTAACAAGAAACTTGGAAAGGCACTATAAGCCTAAAGCTAACTTCCAAGTGAAATAACTGAATGAAAAGAAACATGCTAAAGGTGCGAAATATACGACAAACTCTTCCAAGTCTCTAAACCTGTACTAGACTGCTTCTAAACATGAGGGTTGCACCAAGCTAAATTAACTTGCACGTATGGCTTTATGCAAAGTGCTTTTAATATTTTAATGATACAGTATGACAGGCAGCTATTCAACTTCACATTGTAAGCCATTTTCACCATTTTATTAAAAGGTGTGCCAGCACCACAAACATAACCATTACTCTAGATTTTACCACATGCATACTATCAAAAAACAAAGGACACTGTAAAATTCTTAAATTAGTACACCAATCAGAAGTTGGCTTGCTAATTTACTTATTTATTTATATTTGTTGACTGGAAGTAGGTCCATTTTCAGTGGAGGCCCGGGGAGAAAAGCTCCACAGTTAAACTGACAGTAGTTACACTGGATTACATAGCGATTACTTACAACATATTTACAGATGAAGAACATAGTACATAAGTAGACAACTAGAATCTTTATCTGCGAAGTACATAACAGACATTAACAAAATGTTAAAGAAGTTCCTGCTGTATAAGTACTAGGCTTATGAGCATCTGAGCTTGCTATAATCAAGGTAGTTAGTGGAGTGGAAAGAAAGGTAGTGGTTGGATGGGGTGGGTGACATTAGAATGGGAGTTGCAAGGGCATAGCCAGCATGTTTTTAGGTGCGCTTTTAGTAAAGTTTTGAAGTGGGTGCATGATGGTATGGAGGTAATTGTGGCTGGGAGAGAGTTCCATAATTTGGCTATGGTGCAAGAGAATAGTGCTTCACCAGCAGAGTTATTGGCTTTAGTGATCTACAAGTGATTTTTGTTGCTGGATCTTATTGGTCTGGTGGTGCGATAGGGTTGGAGTAGATTCTGGAGGGATGGGACATTTAGTGGATGGTTTACTAGTTTGTGGGCGAGTGGGAGTTGATACCATTGAAGGAGGTGAGGGAGTTCAAGCCAGCCCAGTTCAGCAAGTGAGAAACCGTGGTGACTATGGTAGGATGCCCCTGTGGCGAATTTGGCAATTTTGTTGCAGCAGGTCTCTAGCTTGTTTAGATCGCATTGCCTTAGGTTGGTATACATTGGAGAGGCATAAAGTAGGGAGGAGATAAGGTGGGAATTTGCTATTGAAATCTTTTCTGCTTTGGTGAGAAGATGCTTATTTCTGTATAACGCTCCTAGCTTTTTGTGGACTTTTTTTATGGTCATGGATATGTGAATATCAAATTTTAGTTCATTGTCCATTTCCACTCATAGCAATTTGGTGTGTTCAGTTGGGTATATAGTGGTGTTGTCTTCTGCTGTGATGTTAACGTGAGAGTTGTTCTGAGTAGGTTTGGTGGGTTGGAAGATGAGTAGTTCAGTGTTTGGGTTGAGTATTAATTGGGCATCGGATAACCAAGTTTCAACAGAGGAAAAGGCTTCCTGTGTGACTTTTTGCAGTTTGGGTAGGGACTGGGCTGAGCAGATGATGGTTGAGTCATCTGCGTATTGTATGAGTGTGCCATGTGTGATGGCAGAGGCTAGATTATTTGTGAAAATAGAGAAGAGTAGGGATCCAAGGATGGATCCTTGGGGAATCCCTATGGAGACAGGAAGTTGGGGAGATGTGTCATTCTGCCATACAACGGATTGTTGGCGGTCAGACAGGTAACTCTGAAACCAGTTGGTGACTGTCCTCAATAACCTATCCTTCTCACAGTCAGAGGTAAGTTGTTTGTGTGGGACCATGTCAAATGCTTTAGATAGGTCTAGGAAAGTAGCAGAGGAGAAATAGCCAGTGTTTTTATGCTGAAGGATAGTGTTTAGTAAAGGAGAGTAAGGCAGTGGTGGTGATATGGTTTGGTCGGAAACCATGCTGAGTATTGGAAAGGAGGTAGTCTGAGACATGAGAATGTATGCATCTCTCTAGTAGTTTGGAGAGTGGAGAGAGAATAGCTATGGGGTGGTAATTGGTTGATTCTGTGGAGGGTCCGCCTTTGTGGAGGGGAACTGTGTGTGATACTTTCCACGGTGTGGGAACATAACTTTGACAGAGATCGGTTACTCAAGATGGATACTGGGTAGGCCAGAGCATCAGCTGAGATTTGTAGGTATTCACTTGGGAGGTTGTCTGCTGCTAATTTGGTGGATTTAAGTTTAGTTAAGAGTTTTTTTTATGTTGGAGGTAGGTACAGGAGAAAAAAAAAAAAGAGAAGGCAGTGGGGAGATTAGTAGTTGAAGGTGTGGGTTGGAGGGGAGGGGGGTTGTGTTTAGCTAGTGATAGTATGGTTTTTGTGTGAAGTGTGTGTTGAATGAGGTAGCAATATTTTTCTGAGGAATGAGGGGTGTTAGGAGGAGGGGTACTGACTTTACCTGGGTGGAGGATGGAGCTTATGGAGGACCAGAATTGTTTGGGGCTGTGTTCTGAGGAGTCTAGGGCAGACTGGTAGTATTGGAATTTGTCCTGTTTTATTAGCTTTTTGACTCTATTGCTTAGTTCTAGGAATTTCTGTCTAGTTGAGGGGGGTCTTGGTTTTGCGCCAAGTGCTCCCAGACTTTATCCCTGTTTTTCATTTCTGACTTGTGGTTTTCTGTAGCCGTGGGGAGGGTTGTGCTTAGTCTTATGGGGGCATGGTAATTAAGGATGCTCAGGAAGGTAGGATGCTCAGGAAGGTAGTATTAAAAAATTCAACTGTGTCATCAAGACTGAGGTACTTTAGAGGATGCCAGTTATATTCTTTGAGGGATGAGATGAATGTGAGTGGGTTAAAGTTTATTTTTTTACTATCTGACGGTAGACAGGTTTAGCTTGGTATAGGTATTTTTTCAGTAGGAATGCTGGGGAGTGATCACTGAGGCCATCTAAGCAGCCTGTTATATATGACTGGGAGCTCTTACTGACTGGTATCCAATCCAGGATAGTGTGCTTGCTGGAGCTTTTATTTATCCTGGTTGGCGACTGGACTAGTTGGGTGAAGCCATGAAGGTTTACATGATGGGTTGGATTGTTGCCAGAACAGGATTGCCAGTCAATACTTGAAATCACCTAAAATTATAGTTTCTTGGGGGAGATGGTGGGTAGACCAACTGAGGAGGTTTTCTAGTGGAGAGATGGTTTTGGCCAGGTGGGAAGTAGCATCCAATTATGTTGATGGTTTTGTTTTGGTTTATTTTGGGGTTGGTATATATTATTTCTTCACTGACCATTTGTGGAGGTGATGATTTTAAGATCTGGATGTTTAGATGCTGTTTAAATATTATAGCTACACCGCCTCCTTTCTTGTCTAGCTGGTCTACTCTTAAGCCATAACCTGTAGGGAGTATTTGCTCACTGGTAATGTGAGGTTTTAGCCAGGTTTCGGTCAGGATGACTATATCTGGGGAGTACAAGTCTATGGTGGCATGGAGTTCATGGACTTTGTTGGATATACTTCTAATATTTAGGCTTAGTAGAAGGAAGTCATTTGGCTTTCTATTGGCTGTAATATGGGAGAAGTTGTGGTTTCTAGTCTGATTATGAGGATTGGGGTTGGAGATGGTAGGGCCAGGGTTGGGGTTAACATCTCCACTTAGGGCTAGTTTTGATATGCATGAGGTTATTAGTTCTCAGCTTTTGAATGGGTTTGATTATAAAGGAAACTATGAATGTGCTCTTTGGGTAATAGGTATGGTGGGAGGATTACTATGTTAAGTTGTAGAGATGCTTTATGTTGAAGTAATATAGTTGGTAGAATATGTGGGGGGTGCATAGGGATGGTTCTTGAGTTGGTGGGAGGGGAGCTGAGTGAGGGTGAGACATGAGTGGTGGTGTGAGTAGTAGTACAGTGGTAGTGGTCGAGTGCGGGAATGATAGAACTTTGGTAGGATGTAAGATATGCAAGGAGAGTGCATGCAGTGAGCATAGGTAAGTTATGCTTGTACATGTTAGTTGAGGAGGTGTGACAGATAGTGTTGGGTTAGTGCTGTGGTTGGCTACTGGAAAGATGGGAGGGGTTTGAGAGTGTAATAAAGGTGGGACCACTGGGGGC
>NC_056747.1:351591724-351646724 GCF_019279795.1 Protopterus annectens | reverse complement strand
TACTAAGACTAATCTGCTAGGGAAAAAAAAAAAAAAAAAAAAAAGATAGTGGAGAACTCTTAAGCCTCAATACAGCAGACAGTATCCCCTCATCCACTCTGTCAAAAATCTTAACTTGGTGCTAAGGTGATGTCCGACAGACTTGTGACTGACTGAAAACAACATGTAGGAGGCTTCTAGAATGCTTAATCAGGGTGTCCATTCATTCTGCTTTGAGACTGCGAACGGCCATCCACCTCAAACAGCAAAAGGTGAATACGTATGGTTTTAGGCTACATTAAAAGGATCCATGGATGTGAAGACCCAAAATTATTCTTGCCAAAACACAACACCTCAAAACTGACTGCACTGGCATACAGGAATGAAGCCCCAGCAACCTTACATATAACCCTTGTTTGCAAAAGGGGCAGAGAAGGTGCAGGAGCTGGTTAATGAAAGAGGGGAATGAGGAAGGCATTGCCTTACTTGATCTTGGGGGGAGGAGGCAGGAATAAAAACATCTCTCAAGGTGTGTAGACCAAGAATCCTAGTGTAGATCAAAAGACATTAAGGTGGTATCACCCTGCTTAAGAGGCAATCTAGAAGTTAAGTCATGGGAATGAGCGACAGCCATCACTAAGCCCAGAACAGGAAAGAATGGCTTTGGTGGGGGGAGGGGTGCTGTATTATTCATACTACAAAAACTTGGGACATTCTGCTATTCCATTAAGACACCACATGAAGCCTTTTATTACTCGGCAGTGGCATCTATAACTGCTGCCCATTTGTACATAAATAACCTTTACTGCTTTGTTCATTGCAATGTAACATTCTTGTTTACTGTAGGCTTTCACTCCCTGAACACTGTTGGTTTACTGTTCTGAGGCAGCCGGATTTGTTCAGATGACCCTTCGAATAGTACAGTGCACTGTGCTAGACTACTAGTGAACTATCAGAGATTTACTACATTGAGCTATACTGTGCAGTACTGAATTGCATAGTACCATAATGCACTGATGTTGTAATTGTGCTGCACTTTTCATCTGCCCCCTATATCATACTATTAAGTGTTGTATTATTTTGCATTATTTGCACAGCTTCACCATCACTATGTCATACAGAGCTATCCCTTCCTAGATGGACCAACAGTCGCACAAAAATCCAGAACATATAAATGTATACTTTCTCATGTCTCTAGACTAACCATGGGTCTTTCTGCCCAATCTCTTCCAGCCTTTTAGCATTAGGTCCCCTCAGGCAGTACATAAACTGACACATGCTCATTGAAAACCATTTGCCATTACCACAGAATGAGTCTGCATGAAGAGAAATCCAAATACTTATTACAGCTGAGAGGCAAAAGTACAGTTTTGTACCTACCATAAATGTAGATGTTCGAAGATCCACATTGCTGCAGTCCTAACACTTGGGTAGTCCGCTGTCCCAGTCGGCCCGAATACCAAAGTATATGGCTGACGTCGGTCAAGGCGCATCAGTCTGACGTCAGGGTACAAATGCGCATAACCGACGTCATATCCTCAGTCTTTTCTTGCCCCAGATGTCAGAAGACCCTAAAAAGATAAGGCTAAAACCAAAAAACACCACACACTCCTGCACCAAATATATATACAATATATACAAATTTACAAGAGTATAACCTCACCCACACAACCACCCCTAAACACAGAGGGGAAGGAGGGAGGGTAAATTGGACTGCAGCAATGTGGATCTTCGAACATCTACATTTATGGTAGGTACAAAACTGTACTATGTTCTTCATACCACATTGCTGCAGTCCTAACACTTGGGTAGAATCCCAAAGCAGAGGTAAGGGAGGCTGGCAAATCAAAAGGAAGCAGGAGCTGACAACATGCCCTGCAAAATAGCCGTGGCAAAACCAGCCCTAGATTTAGAGTAGAGAGGAAGGTGGTAATGCTTAGAGAAAGTATGCACTGAACTCCAAGTAGCTGCCTCCAAAATATCCTTAGTTGCCACCCCCCTTAGAAATGCTGTTGAAGTGGCAGCAGCCCTAGTGGAATGAGGCCTAATCCCAGCTGGAATCTCCTTGCCATGATGGGAATAACAAAATGCAATGCAAAACCCAATCCACTTAGAAATAGTTTGTTTTGACACAGGCTTGCCCTGAGAACTCAAAGCAAAAGAAACAAACAACTGCTGAGACTGCCTAAAATCCTTAGTCCTGCTTAAATAACGCAACTGCCTGTGTACATCTAAAGTGTGCAAAATCTTTTCCCCCTTATTTTGGGGATCTGCATAAAAGGTAGGCAAATGAATAGTTTGGTTTAAAGCCACACTAGAAACCACTTTAGGCATAAAGGAAGGATTAGTACGTAAAGATACCCTATCCTTATGAAAAATCAGGAAAGGCTCAACCGCCATAAGGGCCTGCAATTCAGACACCCTTCTTGCAGATGTAATGGCTAACAAAAAAGCAGTCTTCCATGACAAATATTTCAATTCAGCAGTAGCTGCAGGCTCAAAAGGTTGTAGAGTGAGTTTCTCCAACACAAAATTGAGGTCCCAAGCAGGAGTAGGAGCTCTACGTGGGGGTCTTATATTCTTTGCCCCTCTAAGAAATTGCTTGAACAAAGGATGAGAAAACAATGGTGGGTCACAATCATAGTGAGCTGAAATTGCTGCAGCATGAATCTTAATGGAAGAGAAAGACAAACCTTTGTCCAATAACTCAGTAAGATATTGAAGAGCCACACTCAAATTTGGCTCAGAAACATCCAAATCCTTTGCTGCACACCAAAATAAAAATCTCTTCCACTGCGTACACTTTCCTTGTACTAGGTCTTCTGGCTTCCATAATCACATTCAAAACTTGTTGAGGAAGCTGAGACCTGCTATGGTTCAAAACAGAATATGCCAAGCTGTTAGATGAAGAGAATGAAGCTTGACATTGAGCAGATGCCCGTCCTTCTGAGACAATAGGTGTGGAATCAAAGGTAAGGGCCATGGAGGCTTCCTTACCAGACTCCTCAGCAATGGGTACCAGTGCTGCCGAGGCCAATCTGGAGCTATTAAAATCATCCTTGGCTTGTCTTGTCTGACCTTTAGAAGTACCTTTGGGAGGAGAGGCAGAGGTGGAAAGGCATACACATGAAGATTTTTCCAACTGAAAGAAAGAGCATCCACTTTCCAGGCTGTGTGATGAAACCTTTTCGTGCAAAACTTTGGCAGCTGGTGGTTTAGTGGAGAAGCGAACAGATCTATGTCTGGAGTTCCCCATGACATTGTCAATGTCTGAAATACATGAAGATCCAGTTTCCACTCGTGGGGATCCATGATTTGCCTGCTTAACACATCTGCTAAGGAGTTCTGTGCTCCTGGCAGAAACCTTGCTTGAAGATTCAGCTGCAAGCTTAGCAGTCTCCCACAAAATCATTGCTTGCCTGCATAGAGGATAAGAATGTGTTCCCCTTGTTTGTTGATGTACCACATGACAGTTGTGTTGTCTGTTAGAATCAACACCTGCCCTGGAAGAAGTAAATCCTTGAAAGCCAGTAATGCAAACTGGACTGCTAACATCTCCTTCATGTTGATATGTAGATGCTGCAGTCTGGCAGGCCACTTGTCTTGTATCCACTTTCCATTCAGATGAGCTCCCAAGCTGTGTCTGAGGCATCTGTCGTTAGAATCTGACTCGCCTCTGGCCGGGTCACAGAGAGTCCCTTGTTTAGGTGACATTCCTGAGCCCACCACAAAAATTCCTTTTGAATGCAAGGTATTATTTGAATGACAGTGTCCAAATCCTGGCAGTGCTGTGTCCATACATTTTGAGATACCATTGTAGCTTCCTCATATGCAGTTTGGCATTGGGAAGTACCAGAATACAAGATGCCATGAACCCTAAGGCTTGAAGGACTGTCCTTGCAGTCAGCCCGGACTGATGAGATAGTTGATGGAAGTAAAGATTCTTTTGTTTGTCCGGGGTTAAAAAGGCCATCTGGGTTGCTGTATTCAGTCTCACACCCAGAAAGCACATGTCTTGAGAGGGTACTAGACTGGACTTTATTTCGTTCACAGAATACCCTAGGCATCTTAGCACTGCTATCACATATTCCAAATGCTGAAGAAGGTCCCTTCCTTGAGCCAGAATCAGGCAATCGTCCAAATAAGGATAGATTTGTATTCCTTTTAGCCTGAAGAAAGCTATCACTGGAGCCAGAACCTTTGTGAATACTCTGGGCGCAGTAGGTAAGCCAAAGGGCAATGCAGAGAACTGATAATGAGAATTCCCAGCTCGAAAACGCAGATATTTCCTGCAAATTAGTCTGATAGGAACATGAAGGTAAGCTTCCTTGAGATCCAAAGTTACCATCCAGTGATCTTTGCCCAGTAGAGGTAAAAGCTGTTGTAACGTCAACATTTTGAACTTGGGAATGTCCAGATAAGTGTTGAGGATAGACAGATCCAAAATTGGTCTCCAAGTGTTCCCCTTTTTTGGTACTAGGAACAGGCGAGAATAAAATCCTAGGCCCCTTTCTGGCACAGGAACCGGCTGAATGGCCCCTATTTGGAGCAACAGAGAAATTTGCTTGTGAGCCTCTTTCCTTTGTTGAGGAGGAATATCTGGCATGCCTTTGAAAGGAGGCAAGGTATGGAAATAAAACCTGTAACCGTGGTGAATGATATCCAATACCCATCTGTCTTGGGTAATTAAACTCCAGTTTTCTTTGAAAAGTGCCAACCTTCCTCCCAAAGGTGCTGCCAGACGAGAAGATTCTGGCAGCTGAAAAGGCAGGTCATTGTGTCTGTTTACGAAAGGACTGACCCCTGCCCTCACCAGAAGACTGAGCAGGTGAACTCCCTGTTCTAGGCCTAAAAGACCCTTGAGCTCTGCCTCTACCACGTCTAGACCTACCCCTAGACTGGGAATCATAAGCAGGATATGTCCACCCCTTGGTAGGCCAATTTCTACTAAACTTGGAGGCTGAACTTGCAAAAAATCTTTAACAGTCTGCATAGACTTAGCCTTGTCTTCCATTTTCTTTAGAACTGCTTCCACAGGCGAACCAAACACATCAGATTGTAAAGGAGCATCTAAAATCCTTGTTTTCACATGCTCAGCTAAATTCTGATCCCTCAACCAGGCGTGCCTGCGAAGAACCGAACCAGTGGCAGCCACCCTCGAAGAGGCCTGCACAGCATCAAAACCACATTGCAAAGAATGCTTACCCACCTGTTCAGAAACATGAACTAAATCCTGCAACTCTTTACACTCAATACCTTCCGCCAAAGCATCTACCTTAGACTTTAATTGTGAAAGGAGATAATTTTGGTATTTCAACATGTGAAACTGGCAATTCAAAGCTCTCATGGCCAAAGTGGAAGAAGTATACACTTTCTTTCCCCATCTATCCAAAGCCCTAGCCTCTTTATCTGGAGGAACAGGATTTTTAACAGAAGCCTTAACACCTTTAGGCCCCTGTGAAACAGTTTCTGGGTCTGCCCTAGGACTCTTAAAAAGATACTTATGAGCTTCAGGCACCCTATAATATCTATCCGGTTTAACTGGAGCAGGAGGCAAAGAGTCAGGGTTCAGAGAAGCCTCTGCAAAAACATCCTCTACCACATCTAGAACAGGAGGTATAGCTAAAGGCCTATGCTGGGGTAGAAACAAAAATTCCCTAAGCCTTTTCCTGGAATCAGAGAAATCCTGACCTTCCCATTTAAAATGCTCCCTCATGGAATGAAGAGTCTCTGAAAATGAAAAATCCTCAGGAGGAGAAGCAGTAGAATCATCTACATCAGAATCAGAGTAAGGGGAATACTCCTGCAAATCTTCAGCCGAAGACTCAGAAGCATCCGAACACTGCTCAAAACTCCCAAGCTCAGGTTCCACCCTAGGCCTCTTATCAGGAGGGGGCATAGAACCTCTAATCATTGTAATCAAATCTTCTGCCATCTTAAGCATATGCTTCTTAGGTACAGACCCTGAAGAACTAGGGGTAACTCCTGAAACAAAACCTGGCCTGCCCCTGGGAGAAGCCTTGGAAACAGCAGGGGAGGGCCTAACCACCTTAGGAAGGGAGGGAAGAACAGCTACCTGAGAAGCCCCTTCCGCCCTGGCCTACCTCCTGAGAGGTCACATCTTGCAGTAATAAAGTCTCTCCTGGGATTCCAAAGAAATTTCTGGCTGAACCCTGGCTCCACTGAGCCTCTAAAGAACCGGCGTCCGGGACGACGGTTCTTCCAGCCTAGGCTTTGCTGTTTTGTCCTTGCGCTTTTTGATGAAGCGGGCGCCGGAGCATCCGGCGGCATTTTATAATTACACCGCTTCCCAAAACTAACCTGGCACAATCTAATCTTCTCTTTATAGTGCGCTTTGTTAAATCTAGCACAAGAGCGACAGCCAACAACGTCGTGCTCAGGCCCTAAGCAAGGTATACACAAGGTATGGTAATCCCTATGAGGTATCTGTTTCCCACAAGAAATACAGTTATTCACTTTTTCTGACATCCGGTAAAATACTGAGGCAAGAAAAAAACAAATTAATCCCCAACGGGGTACTTAGCCAACTTGGATTCGGTCTGAAACTCCGACTTCGGAAAATCTCAGAACGCCAACCTGCACTTGCAAAACTGCTTCTGCATCGGACCATGCGACAAAAAAGACTGAGGATATGACGTCGGTCATGCGCATTTGTACCCTGACGTCAGACTGATGCGCCTTGACCGACGTCAGCCATATACTTTGGTATTCGGGCCGACTGGGACAGCGGACTACCCAAGTGTTAGGACTGCAGCAATGTGGTATGAAGAACATCGTCTCAGACAGCTCAGGTATCACTACTAAACATACCAACACACACACACACAGAAATGACCATAAAGCTTTCGTAGACGGATGTTGCTTAAAAATAAATATAGTTTAAAATCACACAGATCTAGACAAGCACTGCAGATGGGACTACTGGAAAAGTACAGTTTTGTACCTACCATAAATGTAGATGTTAGAGTGCTCATACAGCTGCAGTCATAACAGATGGGTTATCCTGCCGTCAGGCGGGTCCTCGGTCGGCCGAATTCCAAAGTCTAGGTCCGGCATCGGTTGCCGTCGTTTCTTCCCTGACGTCAGTGCGGCAGTGGTATAAGAGAGGCAGCCGACACCATATTCTTCTGTTTTTCTTGCCCCAGATGTCAGGTGCCCCCAGAAGGTAGGCAAACAATGTTATGCAAAGATGCAATGTTGATAAATCAAAAAAATAAAAAAAGAAGTTATGTACTCACCATAACGTTCCATCTGAGTAGATACTTCATTTGTCTGCAACCTGTGGGTGTCTGATCCGATAGCTTTCCAAGCTCCAAGATCCGAGCTCCTAGCTCCTCCCCCTACCCATAATCCCCTACTACCAACCACATTACCTCAGATCATTTTTTTTGCCTCACCAACTCGAGACAGAAACCAACTCCGAATGATCAGAAAAATTCCCGAGGTTCGGGGGATGGCAGAGGGGGTCGGTTGCAGACAAATTAAGTATCTACTCAGATGGAACGTTATGGTGGAGTACATAACTTCTTTATCTGAAGTAGTTACTTCATCTGATCTGCAACCTGTGGGACAGAGTCCCCAGCTAACCTATAAGAACCTGGGTGGTCCTTACGGAAGGATATTCCGAAGCACCGCGGAGCCAAAAGAAGCCCTACTCCTGGAAATCATATCCAGTTTGTAATGAGAAATGAACGTATGAGATGAGGACCAGGTAGCTGCTGAACAAATATAGTCTACTGGAACCCTAAACCAAAAGGCTGTTGAGGTAGCTACAGATCTTGTGGAATGAGCACGGACGCCAACCGGAGCTGGCTTCCCAGATGAAGTGTATCCCAGCATAATGCACTGACAGATCCAATTTGCTACAGTCACTTTAGCAATTGCCTTGCCCATGATTTTGCATAACAAACAAACAACTGGTCCGACTTGCGAAACTCTGTAGTCCTGTGCAAGTAAAAACGCAGTTGTCTATGTACATCCAATTTGTGCAACGTGTATTCACCTTTGTTGTGAAAAATTGGGAAAAATACAGGAAGATTTATTGATTGACTAATGTTTGATTCCGTAGCCACCTTAGGCAAAGAAAGACGGGTTAGTCCTGAGGGACACTATCTTTGTGAAAAACAAGGTACAGTGGTTTGATGCACAGAGCTTGTAATTCTGAAACTCTCTTGGCTGAAGTAATAGCCACTACGAAAGCCGTTTTCCAAGACAAGAACTTCAATGGAACCAAGGCCGCAGGCTCGAAAGGTGGTCTCGTTAAGGCTTGTAAGACCAGAGTGAGATCCCACGGGGGAACCACAGTCTTGACCGGTGGTTTCAAAAGAAAAACGCCTCTTAAGGTTTTGCACAACTTTGCTAAGGAGCCTATGCCGTCGCCCACATGAAAATGGGAGATGTCCGCCAACTGCACTTTCACTGTGGAGGCACTTGATCCCTGTCTAAAAAGCAGGGAAAGGAAGTCCAGAATAGTCAGAATAGGGACCGTAAATGGGTCCAATTCTTTATCTTTGGCCCAGATGGAAAAAAGTTTCCACTTACTGTTGTAAAGTTTCCTGGTAAATGGCTTATGAGCCGCCACCAGAATGGCCTTAACGGGGGAGGAGATCCCGGGAGTCCTAGCCATTAATGGAACTGGATCAAATAAGCAGCAAGTTTGAGATTGACCAGGTTTGGGGTATGGCATCCCGCTGGGTGCGAGATTAGGTCTGGACTGGGATCCAGAATCCATGGGGAAGCCACACTGACCGCAGAAATGGGAACCAGATCTGTCGAGGCCAGAATGGGGCTATGAGGATAACTCTGCTCCCCAACCGACAGGCTTTCTGGATAAATTTCATCATAAGTGGGAGGGGGGATAAACAGAGTCCAGGAGGCCAAGCATGGACTAGAGCGTCTCTGGGGATCTCCCCTCTGGGGGGAACTATCGCGAAGTACTTGCTGCATTTTGTGTTTAAAGGAGAAGCGAAAAGGTCGCAGCGAGGCCGACCCCATTTGTGGAAGATCTGCTTCGCAACAGATGGATTCAGAGGCCACTCGTATGGAGTGAGGAACACTCTACTTAGCTTGTCCACTAATATGTTGGACCGTCCCAGAATGTGCGTTGCTATCAGAAAGCGGTTGGTGGAAATAGCCCATTCCCACACTCTCATGGCTTCTCGACACAGGGGATAAGATCTGGTCCTTCCTTGTTTGTTTATATACCAGACTACTGACATGTTGTCAGTCTGAATTGCAATAGTCCCTATGGGAAGGTGGTCATGGAGAGCTTGCAACGCCAAAAGCACCGCCCTCATCTCTAGGACGTCGATATGTAATGCGGTCTCTAGGGAAGTCCACGTGCCTTGAACGGATCTGCCTGAACAATGCCCCCACCACCAGAGGCAAGAAGCATCCGTGGTCAACGTGGCTTTGGCCGGGGGATCACAAAGGGTCTCCCTTCTGAGTTCCTGTGCCTGTAACCACCACAGAAGGGAGTCTCTGCACACCCTGCTCAGGGGTATTGGCATGCATAATGGGTGGATCGACAGAGACCATTGGACTTGAAGGGTCCATTGTAATATGCGCATTCACAAGACTGGCATGGAGAGAGAGACCGATCGCTGCTGACAGACCCCAGTGCCCTCAGGACTAACTCCGCTGGAGGAGCAGGGCTCCGAAGGGCCAACACCTGAAACGACAAGCTGTTCAGCCTGGCTGACGTTAGAACAACTTTGGAGATTCATGTATCTAACCTGGCCCCTATGAATTCTAGGGCTTGAGTGGGGTACAGGCAGGATTTCTGCTCGTTCACTGAGATGCCTAGGTTGTGGGCCAGAGAGAGCATAATCTCTCGCCGCACACAGCTGATGCCTGTTGGTCGCGGTGAGGAGCCAGTCGTCTAGGTACGGGAAGACCTGAATGCCCTGGAGTCTCAGGTGGGCTGCAACCACTGCCATGACCTTGGTGAACACACTGGGGGCTGAGGTGAGGCCGAATGGGAGAACCCTGAATTGATGATGACTGGCTCCGAGCCGGAAGCGGAGGAACCTCCTGGATAGTCTGTCCATTAATATGTGGTAATACGCATCCTTTAGGTCTAGCGAGCACATCCAGTCGTTCTCCCGCAGCAGGGGGAGAATTGATTGGAGAGTGACCATCCGGAACTTTTCCTTTGGTATGAACAGGTTCAGGGCGGAAAGGTCTTAGATGGGTCTGAGGTCCCCCGTTTTCTTTGGCACCAAAAAGAACCTGGAGTAATAACCCAATCCGGACTGGTCTGGGGGGACGGGCTGGATGGCTCTTTCTTAGCAGCTTTGAAATCCCCAAAGCCGCTGCCTCCCTCTGATCGGGTGGGACATCGGGGAGACGTCTGGGTTTGGGGGGGAAGGTTTATGAATGGAATGGGGTAACCTCTGGATATGATCCACAGCACCCATCGATCTGTTGCAAGGAACTCCCAGTTTGACAGGTGCTCCGACAATCGCCCCCCCCGACTGCCTCCAGAGAGGAACAGTCGGGCAAGCCCTCAGGGCTGTTGCGCGGGTCTGTCAGAGAAAGGTTCTCTAGACCCGAAATTACATGGCCCCCCTCTGCCTCAGAGCCGGCGTCCACCTTGTCCTCCTCTGCCTCTAGAGGACGAGTGGTCCGCAGCAGGATGGGATTGCTGAGACTTAGGGAACCACAGCTTCTTTTGTCCCCTCCGATTCCTGGAGAAGGCTCTTTGGGGATTAGTGAAGCGGACTCAGACAGCAGACAGCGTCTTCCAGTCCTTTTCGCTTTGGACCAGCATGTCGCCAACAGTTTTGCCAAACAAGGCAGAACCGTCAAAAGGGGCGTTCGCGAAGGACGCCTTGAAGGGGTCCGTGAAGTCGCACAGATGGAGCCAAGAGAGACGTCGCAAGATGACCCCGGCTCCGCTAGCTCTAGTGGCTCCCTCCGTTGCATGGGAGAGAAGCCGCACAGATGTATTGGAGATGGATTTTAGAGTGGCCATTCGAGTCTCAAAAACCTTTTCGTCTAGGACCGACATGGACTCCGGGGGGGCTACAGCGTATTTAATCAAGTCTCGCTGTAGCCTAATGGTACGTGCCATATAGTTCAGCTCCCTTATGGAAAAGGTCGCTGAAGCAAACATCCGCTTCCCAATCCGGTCAAGCGCTCGAGATTCCTTATCCGGCGGGTGAACCGAAGAACTCTCCTGCGCAAGTTCTTTCTTGGTGGCAGTCGCCACCAACATAGCATCAACGGGGGTTCCTTTGGCCCAAGACGGTCTATCTGTGGGTGGGCTGAGGACTTTATCAGGGCGCCTTGGGATTGGCTCCACGGTGTCGGGCTCCTTCCAAGCCCTGATGGTAATTAAGTCCACCAGGTGGTCGGCCGGAGGGGACACCCAGGAGGTAGATGGGCCTGCCTCAAAGGCCTCCAAGAACACGGACTCATCAAGGGAGGGCTTTTGGGCTGACCACCCCCCTCTGATACGCAACATTTCCATGATGTCTCCCAAGAAGACATCTTCAGGGGGTGACCTTGGGGAACCCTCCGTATCATCTAAGTCAGTGTCTGTGGTAATGGGCTCAGGGGAGTCCAGGTGCCTCCTTTTGCACCGATGTTTCCGAGGGACCTCCTCGGTGGGACTGTCTGAAGAGGGCTCGTCCACAGGTTGTTGTTCCTCCACGGGAACTAGCTGGAGGGCTTGGGCAGGCTGTCCAGATGGACGGATGATGGAAGACGGACCCTCATACAGTGGGGGTACGGGTGGATCGGAAGCCCGGGTCGGGGATCTGGAGGACCTAAACAGTACCCTCTCCACTACTTGAAAAGCCGGAGAGCCACTCTCGCCAGCCTCTGAGAGCAATCTCCTCGGATCCGAGGAAGGGATCAGGGTCGGAGCAGATGCAGTCGGCGCAGAGGTGCGCTCCGACGCCAACAGTGCCGAAAACACAGCAACTCCCTCGGATCCGACACTCAGCCCTCGGCCCCGAGAGCTTGGGTCTGACAAGCTCGAAGGTAGTCGGCGAAGAGACCACTGCTATCGGCGCCGACAATTCCCCGGGTCCGAAAGGGCCTGGATCCGATGACTCAGACCCAAAAACGAGTCTGAGAAGGAGTGATCGGGGCAAACATGGGGGCTGCACTCCCCCCCCCCCCCACAGAGGGGGGGGGGCAAGAGCATCCCCATCTGAATTTGGGTCTGTAAGAACCAACGCATCATCCGATCCATATCCGCTTCGGAGATGTTTCGGGAAGACCTAGATGAAGTAGTAAAGGCGGGCCGGGAGGGCCGCCTCAAAAATCTCGAGGGAGACCTATCCTCCTCCTCCAGCAAAAAACAGGGCAAACAGCGCCGAGACGAGGGGGATCCGGAGACCCTCTTGGGAGATTTAAGTAGTTTTGCTGGTGGAGCCAAAGGATGAGATTTGGCCCACCTTTTGTGGGACTCGTGTCCATCCTTATCCTTGTGCCTCTTCTCTCCAAGGAAAGAGGCACTAGTTTCCCCAGAGCTGAAACCTGATGAGGGAGGTTGAGTCCCGGGTAGAACTAAGGGGATAGACGGCGCCGAAGCTGCCAAAGCAGCTGGAGCCCGAACGGGAGAGGAAGAAGAAGCAGACTCCTGGGGGAGCTTTCCTGCCAGGATCAGCTTGTTCTTCCTATCCCGAAGTGCCCGGTGGTTAAAGGCCGCGCAGATTTGGCAGGCCTCTGACAAATGGGCTGCCCCCAGGCACAAAACGCACTGAGTGTGGCCATCAGCTGGAGAAAGCTTGTGGTCACACTCAGTACGTTTAGAAAAAATGGCCTTAGGCCCTTCTGACATTCACACACACACACCGAAACACTAGGAGGGGGAGGGGAGTGAAGATAAACTAGTAATAAATTTAACAGAAGAGGGAACTAAACACACACACACCTTTGAATGAAAATTTGGTTTAAAAACCAGCAATGATCTCACCCAGCCAGGAGCTCTTCACAAGGAAGTTTCTTCAGCCGCGGCAAAAAACGATCTGAGGTAATGCGGTTGGTAGTAGGGGATTATGGGTAGGGGGAGGAGCTAGGAGCTCAGATCTTGGAAAGCTGCCGGATCGGATCAGAGGTCGGATCAGACACCCACTGGTTGCAGATCAGATGAAGTAACTACTTCAGATCAGTAGTTGCAAGCAAATACACCATACAAGAATACCCCAGAAAAGGGTTATATGAAAAGTGTTTGTCATAAAGCCTGTCCTAAGAGGGGATGGAGGGAGGGAAACCTGGACAGCAGCTGTAGGAGCACTCCAACATCTACATTTATGGTAGGTACAAAACTGTACTATGTTCATCGTGCATACAGCTGCAGTCATAACAGATGGGTAGAATCCCAAAGCTAAGTAAGGGTGGTAGGCACTAAGCGGAACTAGAAGGGGCTAGGATGCCCTGCAGGACTGCTGTGGCAAAGCCCGCTCTAGATTTAGAGTATAGTGGGAGGTGATAGTGCTTGGAGAAAGTGTGCACTGAACTCCAGGTGGCTGTTTCCAAAATGTCCTTGGTAGGGACCCCCCCTGAGGAAGGCTGCAGAGGTATCTGTGGCTCTGGTGGAGTGGGATCTAATACATGCAGGCACAGTTTTTCCATGAAAAGAGTAACAAAAGCGTATGCAGTGGGCTATCCACTTTGAAATTGTCTGTTTGGAAATAGCCTTTCCCCGAGCACCTGCTGCATAGGACACAGTTGCTCAGATTTCCTGAATGGCTTTGTTCTGTCCAAATAGTAACAAAGTCATCTGTGAATGTCCAAGGAATGTAGTAGTCTTTCCCCTTTGTTTTGTGGATTAGGATATAAGGTAAGAGGATAGTCCGATTCAAAGCTACACTGGATACTACCTTTGGCATAAAGGTAGGGTTGGTTTGTAAGGTAACTGTTCTGATAGAAAATGATGAATGATGAATGGTTGCACAGCCATGAGGGCCTGTAGCTCCGAAACCCTGCGTGCTGAGGTGATGGCCAGAAGAAAGGCTGTTTTCCATGACAAGTACTGTAACTCTGTTGAAGAAGCTGGCTCAAAGGGAGGAAGGGTCAGCTTTTCCAATACGAAGTTGAGGTCCCAAGCAGGGACTGGTGGTTCCCCTGGGGGTTTTATATTCTTTGCCCCCTCTGAGGAACTGCCTTAAGGAAGAGGAGGATCTGTGTTGTATTGTGCAGAAATGGCTGAAGCATTGATCTTGATGGAGGAGAAGGAAAGTCCATTGTTTAACATCTCAGCTAGATACTGTAAAATTTGAGGTATATTTATTACCCAAGGATTCTGTCCCTTTTCTTGATTCCAGGCACAAAATCGCTTCCATTTGGCAGAGTAGGCCTTTCTTGTAGAGGGTGTTCTGGCCTCCAAAATGATATCCTGCACCTCCTTGGAGAGGAGAAACTGTTGGGAAATTAAAGGAATTCTCCATGCAGCTAGATTTAGAGTTTTGAGATTGCTGTGAAGGGTTTTGTAGTTGTGCTGGGACAACAGAAGAGGGACTAGAGGTAGGATCCATGGTGGTGAATGTGTCAGGCTCTTCAGGAGCAGATACCAGTGTTGTCTTGGCCAGTCTGGAGCAATGAGAATAATTTTCGGCCTCTCTGCTCTGGCTTTTAAAAGAACTTTGGGCAGCAGAGGAAGAGGCAGGAAGGCAGACACGGTCAATGTTGCCCAATTGAAGTAAGGTGCGTCCACCTTCCAGGCCTGTGGATAGGTCCTTGAACAAAATTTTTTCAACTGGCAATTTCTGTGGGTAGCAGAGAGATCTATGTCTGGCTGTCCCCATGCCAGAGTTATATTTGTGAAAACTTGAGGATGCAACTTCCATTCGTGCGGATCTGTCACATTTCTGCTTAGGTTGTCTGCCAGTGTGTTTTCCTTCCCTGGCAGGAATTGTGCCTGTAGTTGAATTTGCAATTCCAGTGCTGTGTTCCATACGGTCATGGCTTGCCTGCACAGGGGGTATGAATGAGTTCCCCCCTGTTTGTTTATGTACCACATCACTGTGGTGTTGTCTGTCCTTATCAATAGCTGGCCTGGATGCAGTAGGTCTTTGAAGGTCATAATAGCCTTTTGCACGGCTAGCATTTCCTTTTGGCTGATGTGAAGGTGCTTCTTTTCAGGTCCATTTTCCCTGAATGCACTGATCTGTCATGTGTGCTCCCCAGGCGTAGTCTGAGGCGTCTGTTGTGATGATTTGAGTTGCACAGAAAGGAAGACCTGTGTTTCTTTGGCAAGCTCGAGTCCACCACAAAAATTCCTTTTGAAGGCATGGAATGAGTGGTAGAATTGCTTCCAAGCTGCGGCTGTGTTGAGACCATAAGTTTTTCAGGTACCATCGAAGTTTCCTCCTATGCAGCTTTGCACATGGGATTAGTAGGATGCAAGATGCCATGAATCCCAGAGCCTGCAGGACTTTCCTTGCAGTTAGCCTGGTGTAAGTTGCAATTTTTCTGAAGTATTGAGACAGTTGCCCTTGCTTGTCTGGTGTGAGGTAAGCCATCTGGGTGGTTGTATCCAAGCTGGCACCCAGGAAAATTATTTGTTGAGAGGGTATTAGTTTTGATTTCTTTTTGTTGACTGTGTATTCCAGGAAGTTCAACAGTTTTATT
This sequence comes from Protopterus annectens, assembly GCF_019279795.1. Lineage (NCBI taxonomy): Eukaryota > Metazoa > Chordata > Ceratodontiformes > Protopteridae > Protopterus > Protopterus annectens. The sequence goes on along the minus strand of NC_056747.1, from coordinate 351,631,139 downwards.
ACAAACGCCAGGTGCTGCAGTAGTATGTCCTTGCTGTCTGCTTGGATCAGGCAGTCGTCCAGATATGGGTAGATTTGTATCCCTTGTAGTCTGCAGAAGGCGATTACTGATGCCAGGCATTTCGTAAACACTCTGGGCGCAGTAGATAAGCCAAAGGGCAATGCAGAGAATTGGTAATGGGTTGAACCTGCAAGAAATCTGAGATATCTTCTGCAATCTTGTCTGATAGGGACATGCAGGTATGCCTCCTTGAGGTCCAATGTTACCAGCCAAGACTCCTTGCCCAGCATGGGAAGAAGCTGCTGTAATGTGAGCATCTTGAATTTTGGCACCTGTAGGTATGTGTTTAGGATGGATAGGTCTAAGATAGGTCTCCAATCTTTGTCTTTCCTTGGTACCAGGAATAGTCTGGAATAAAACCCTTGACCTTGTTCTTTTGCAGGTACCTCTTGAATTGCTTTCCTGTCCATGAGAGCTGAAACTTGTTTTTGTGCCTCTGCCCTTTGATTTTGTGGCAGGTTTGGCATGCCTCTCATTTTTGGAAGGGTGTGAAAGTGGAACCTGTAGCCTCTGTGTATGATGTCCAGAATCCATTTGTCTTTTGTAACAATACGCCAATTTGAAAATGTCAGTTTTCCGCCCAAAGGTGCTGCCATTAAAGCTTTGCTTGGCAGGTGTAGGGGGAAGTCATTGTGTCAGTTTTCTAAAAGACTGTGATCCATCTTCTGCACCTCATGGGGTTGGTGCTTGCCACTGTCTGGCTCTGAAAGATCCTTGAGGTTGCCCTCTACTCCTTGGGCGCCTGAATCTGCTCCTTTGAGGTCTGTCCGTGGCTGGAAAGAACCAATTCTTTGAAGGCCAGTTCCTGCTGAAACGTGGAGGCTGTACCTGCAGGAAATCTTTCACTGTTTGCATTGATTTCGCTTTTTCCTCCATTTTCTTTAGCACCTCCTCAGCTTTAACACCAAAACACATCTTTTTGAAGAGGTGCATCTAATAATTTAGCTTTGGCATGATCTGGCAAGGTTTGCTCCTTGAGCCAAGCATGCCTACGTATAACAGACCCCGCAACAGCAGCTCTACATGAGGCCTCTAAAGCATCAAAACCACACTGCAAGGTATGTTTACCCACTTGCTCTGCACCATGCAGCAAATTCTGCAACTCTTAAATCTGGTTGTTCTGGTTGTGTCCTCTTGCTTTTCAGCTGAGATATCAAAAACTGTTGATACTTTAACATATGGAACTGACAGTTTAATGCCCTCATGGTTAAAGTGGCAGAGGTGTACACCTTTTTGCCCCACCTTTCTAAAGCTCTGGAATCTCTCTCTGAAGGTAATGGGTTTTTAGCAGTAGAGGCCTTAATTCCCTTGGGACCCTGTAAAATTGTTTCTGGGTCAGCAGTATGGCTTTTATATAGGAACTGGTGGGAATCAGGAACCCGTTAATACCTGTCTGGTTTAACAGGAGCTGGAGGCAAAGAATCTGGATTAAGGCTGGCTTCTGTGTACACATCATCCAATATATCTAAAACAGGAGGGATAGCCAGAGGCCTATGCTGGGGGAGCAGAAGAAATTCCCGGAGCCTTTTCTTGGAGTTTGAATAATCTTGGCCTTCCCAATGAAAGTGTTCCCTCAATGTATGCAGGGTTTCCCCAAAAGAGAAGTCCTCGGGGGGGGGGGGGCGAGGGAATAGACTCCTTTGCATCAGTCTCTTCGAATGGAGAATAGGCATAATCCTGGTCCTCAGATAGTTCTGAGGTAACAGAAGCTTGATCTGAGGAAGGGTAGTCTTCCTCTAATCTGGGCCTTTTGTCAGAAGGGGGTTGAGAACCTCTGATAAGAGTAATCAAATCCACAGCCATTTTAAGCATCTGTTTTTTTAGGCATAGTGCCTTGAGAGGGGGCCTGAGGAACCTGATTTTTGTTTTTTATGGCTGCTTTAGATTTAGTGAAGGCTTTAATAGAGAAGGAGGAAGGTCTGAAGACCCCTTGAGAAATGGCAGGCCTGTCTAAAATCTGAGTCTCCCCGCCAGGAGTGGCTTCGGGATCTGTAGTAGGAATGGTGGCAGAGGAGCCTGCGACCTCGGGTACTGAAGACTCCAGTAATGCATTGTCATCGGTAGTCAGGGGCTGCGTAGGCGCCTCACTGAGTACCGGAGATCCGGTAGTTGGCCTTAGCGTTGTTTCAGTAGGTGGTGCGGACCTCGTATGTCAGTCCTTATCTTTGCGTTTTTTGCTCAAAACTGGAATCTGAGTACCCGACGACATAATATAATTAAATTGTTTGCCGAAAAAGTGAAGGGCGAACTCCGCCCAACACTTAATAGTGCGTTTATTGAATCTAGCACAGACACGGCAGGCCGAGACGTCGTGGTCTGGGCCTAAGCAAGGTATACAGAAAGAGTGGAAATCCTTATGTGGTATTTGCTTCCCACAAGAAATGCAATTATTAACTTTGTCTGACATCGGTCTGAGGCAAGAAAAGTTTCCAACGGGTACTTAGCTTTCAAGAAGACTTCGGCTGAAATACTTTCGTAAATCTCAGGAGCTGGCCGACCGGCACTTGCGAACTGCTTCTGCTTCGGGCACCGCGTGGCAAGAAAGACTGAAGAATATGGCGTTGGCTGCCTCTTTTATACCCCTGCCGCACCTAGACTTTGGAATTCGGCCGACAGAGGACCCGCCTGACGACAGGATAACCCATCTGTTATGACTGCAGCTGTATGCACGATGAACATCAAACCTCAGTAAATACAGACACCCAACTCCATGCCACATGGCTTCTTCCACAACCAACACCATAGAAAAAAGAGAGTCAGAGTGGCTTAATGAAGCTCTTCATACCACAAGGGCAGTCCACTCATCAATGCAATGTATTTGCTACAGCTCACTCCACAATCTATGACACATCAATGTACCCCTCAATGCTGAGCCAAGACAGGGCAACACTCGGGTGTTAAAATCCACTTTATGACCAAGGTACTACAGTCCCTTAACCTTAAGTACAAATATGACATGGTTACTGTCCATGTGGGTGTAAATGATTTGAGATACTCCTACCCCAGACTACATGAAGGGGGTATAAAGGCTGGAAAGAGACTACTCTTTAGCAGTAACCTACCATCACTGAAAATTATACTACAAAACAAGCAAAAGATGGCAGACTAACTGGCTAAGCTGTTCGCGTCATTCCAAGGGGGCTCAACATGTTTTTGTCTGCAAGGAAAATTTTATTTACTAGTATTTGTTTACTGGGAAAGAAACTGGACAGGTACCCATTTTCAGTGGAGTCCCAGGGAGAAGAACTGCAACAGTGTAATAAAACTATGTACAGGAGAGAAACTAAACAGTGTAATAAAATGCAAAGTAAATGAAATGTGTACAGAAGCAATGTATGTTACACTATAGAGGTAACAAGATATTTAAACATGTATAGTAAAAGCAAATGCACTGTGCTAAATTAAAGAAATAAAAATAATTCTGCAATGAGACTAGCATAAGAGCAATAGTACAGATATTCTGGGGTGCATTGGGGGTTGGCAGGGTTCATGATGAGGAAGTTATACAGTTTACAGATATGACAGATTATGACAAAGTGGAAAAGGGAAAGGTGAGAGGATAGAAGTTGACAGAGTCTGACGCAAAAATATTCAGAGATGTATGAAGTTTAGGAAAAAAACAAATGTAGAGGAAGGTAAGAACAGTTTCAGTCAGAACTAGAAGCGGTTTTAGTCAGATGGGTAAAGGGAAAACCTTAGTGTGGTATTTTAAGATGGGACGTCCGCGGTGGTGGTGCTGCGGTAGTGTTGTCGCCTCACAGCAAGACGCTGTCCGGTTCGATTCTCAGCTAGAGCATCTTCTGCGTGGAGACATGCGTGAATGGGCGTACCTTCATTGAAGGTTGTGTCAGGGCTGGCAACTCTGCACATAAAAATCAACTGCCAATCATTAGCGGACCGGAGTTCCGCTGTGGTGAGCCCTAACCGGGAAAAGCCGAAAGATGCATACATACTTTAAAATGGGATTTAAAATGACTTTTATAACTGCTTCTCAAGAAATACTTAAACCTACCTAATCAGAGCTTCTACTTATTAGTAAAGCCTTTCTCTACCACCATAATGCCTTTTTAGGCAGTATCAATCTACTCAGGATACAGACCTACTAAAACAACTTCACATCTAGCAAATATCATATCACTGTTCTATACCAAGAGCCTAAACAAGGAAGTGTTCCTACTTCAAACCCTTGCTAACTTTGGAAAGACAATACTAGTCATTGTTCTAGAAACAGGTGAATGACAACTCAACACTCCCTTACCTGGCTTCTCTGCTCATCACTTCAGGCCCATAAATGCAGATGGCTGTTAACACTAATGGTGGCAGGTTTGGGAAATAAATAAATAAAATAAAATAAAATAAAATAAAATACAGACAGACAAACAGACAAACAAACAAAAACCCTATTCACACTATGATCATAGTACAACCAAACCAACCTAAGCATTTTTAGAAACTTCTCCAGTGCCCGATGAAGACTCAAAGTGGCTCAATCCCCCACCACTTGATGAACCTGTAGAAAATACTAATGTATATATTCAAAAGCCTATTCTCACCTCAAGCTGAAAGCAAGTTTAGGTCCCCATTTACTATACATAAAATGTAAATTTTAAAAGCAAACGTGTCTGGTGGAATTCTACAACAAACAATAAAAGAATAAAAGCTCAGCCTAAAGAACAGGACACAAACCGTGCGTTAAAATCAGCTTCAAATGAGGTAACAAAAAAAAAACAAAAAAAAAAAATTTAACAAAATCAAATTCTGCAGAGCCAATTATGAACTAAAAATGCTGCAAAGGAGAAAACATCCTTTGCTTATGTTAACTTGGATAAACCTGGTAATATTTCTGAGGTATCACCCTCATCAGACCCATAACAACATAATGCTCCTTTCGCTACATACTTGTCTAAACACATAACTCTAAAGACCATCAACATTTCCTCACTGACAGGATCAAAAATTGAAATTTCTTACATATATAGATCGCACAGATCTGCAATCATAGGAGTGTATACATATTTGCTGACCTCACAAGACCTAAACATAGATTTAATCTCCTCATGTTTCAAAACTTTCACTAAGAGGACTTCCCGTCTTAGTGTAGCAGAAGCATAAACCAGCATGGAACAACCTCATGTTGATCAGGATTGAATGCAGGAATGGTTAAGGAGAGGCAACTTCAAACCAAAAAGATGAAAGGTTAATATTGGTAGCCCAAGACAGTGGACTACATGCACACTGATTTAAAGTCCATTGAACACGTGGGAGAAACGGAGAAATGTAGGTTTTGTCAAACAGCACTGGAAACAGTTCCACACCTTGTTGCTGGTTGTGAAATACTAGTGGCAGAAGGACTGTACACTGAAAGGCATAATAATGTGGCAAGACTGTTGCACTGGGGACTGCGCAACATTATAACATTGAAGTAAGTGAAAAACTTTGGAAACATGAGCCATAAAGCATCACAGAAAATTAAGTGCACATCACATGGGATCACCCATTACCAACAGTTCATAAAAACCTGTGAGAAAATCAGACAGTGGTCCATGAAGAGACAAAAATAGCACTGATCATCGAAATTGCTACACCCACTGACTACAGTGTCTTGCATACAGAGAAGAGACAAAAAGTCATAAAATATCAAGATTTGCAGGCAGAAATGAGAACAATGTGGAAGAAAGATACTGAGGCAGTTCTAATAGTAGTAAGAGCAACGGGTCTTCTAAAAAGAATCTACAACCATATTTAGATATGTTACCAATACATACAACTCCATATGAATTGCAGGAGTAGTCATTACTGTGCACATTGTAGGTGCTATGAAGAGCACTTCTGGCTGACAAAAAGACTGAAACAATAATAATTTCATGAGCTTTAATCATACTTTGACTTGGGAATGGGATCCATTCCAGTCATGGTATTAGAAACACAAAAAAATTGGGGGAAATTAAAGAGAGGATCAAAGACAGGTCTTTCTTGTACTACACAAACCACTACAAAGCATTTTCCTCTCGTGTGTGTCCTACAGACTCCCGAGGAGGGACCTCGCCCACATCTAGAAAGCCTCATAATGATACAGTCCTTTGCAACCTCAGACATATCCACAAAAAAAACTCCAAAAAACCCATCTCAGAAGGAACAAAACTTCCACAGCAGCATAAATTAGGACCGGTTACAGACCGACCACTCTCACTCAAAGAATACCCCACTTATGAAAGAAACTTCCCACATATGTGAAGCAAAGCAGCTCCCTGACCACATTCAAGTGTAAACTGAATAAATGGATGGAAAACTAAATTCACCTCAGTCTGGTCCGGCCTGACAAATCTTTACTGAAAGGAGATGAACTCGGGTAATACTTACTCATGTTGCACAATACTAACAAAATTGTATCTTGAATTTGTGCAACAAATGATCCATCTGCTCAGCAACCTAGTATGAATCTATGAACAAATAATGTTATCTATTCATCGAACCCCTAGGATATATAGCCAAATATCCTCACAGATAAATTCCGCTCCAACTTCTCTATTGTCATCGCCAAACTTCCCAATACAAAGTTTAAACTCCAAACTCCCCCCAAATACCTTCTAAAAAGATATTTATGGTCTTGAAGACTACTTTAAATACCAGCTTTGAGAGTCCAAATAACATGAAACATTGCCCTGGTCAGTATGAAATACCCCTTATTAAATCTATTCACTCTATTCAACCACAGCACTTCTACTGGACAAGTACCGGAAGCCTAGAAAACAGCTGCAGCAATTCCTCTACACAAGGGAGGCCCGGCCATGGACCTTGTCAACTACAGCCACATTAGAATCATTTGCAGGGTGACCGAACACATTATGGACCTCAGACATCGTAAGGAACCCAATATCTCTAAACCCAACTGACTTTGGATTTCTGAAAGGTGGGTAAGGCTCATTACATTTAGTTGATTTCCTTGAATAAAAGATCACTGAAGCACTTATGAGGTAGCTGTGCATACAGCTTTCATCAAATGTAGCCAATACTTTGGATATTACCAAACTCCAGCATCAACAAACTAGTGAAATTCAATACAAAAATTCCTATGTAACCCACTGGATTCCCAACTGGATTGACTTCACTTAGAGTTAATGGTATAACATTCTCCAAGATACTGTCACCAGTGATGTAAACCAAGGCTCAGCTTTGGGAAGACTTGTCGGGCAAATGCTTCTCTGATGTCACATCTGCCTATTAACGACACCTGGCTGACCAGGTTCATGGGAAAACTGGAAGCCTGCAGCCATCAACACCTGCCCCTGAAGAAACTCATCCTCCAAGACTTAACTGGACAAACTTGCATTGCCAGGATCACCCTTTAAAAGTGAAACAAATTGTAGCATCATACATTCTGGTACACAGGCACAGAAACATAAATGGCACACCCATATTAAAAAACAGACACTGTCCAAGACTTAGACATTTGAGTGGATAATGAACTCTTCTTTGAACATGTATCCTACCTTGCATAACTGGTTGCTCGCAGCATGCAACTCATGTCAAAAAGGATCATTCCCCTCTATCTCTCATCATGCCTATAGCAGCTACATAGAGTTCATTGTACTCTGTCAAAAACATCTAACTCAAAATTATAAACGGTGATTCCACACAAACAAATCTTGGGTATGGTGTGAGCTCTCCAAGTTACCAAGAGCATCTGAAAAGCTTAATCTCTTCCCAGCATCCTACAGGGTGCACTATGCCAGACCAACAAAGCTTTAAATGATGCAATCTGCTTTATTGACAGCATATTTATACAACTTATAGTAACATGAACAGTTATTCAGGGGACCTAAAAAAAACAGACATAAAAATGTCGTTAGCATGACAGATGCATTCCCCAAACAAATCCCCACCCCTAGGACAAACTACTGCTTTGAGTAGAGCAAAGTAAAAAAAAGGCCCTAACTATCTTCACATCTAATTCACACAAATGGATGGGCTATATAACCTAGACATCTCTGATCCAGAGAGCATACCAAGGTGTGTTTAATGTAATGTCTATGAACTGCAACCTGTGAATACTTAACTAGTGACAATGTTCTTTCAACTTGTTAAATCACTGCAAATATTTGCACTGAAGTTTCACACTATATGAGCACTACACAAGGCCTGTGGCAATATGTCATCAGATAAAAGGAAACGAGAGTTGACAAAAACTCCCCTAAGTATCTGTAGAGGGAAATGAGAGGGCCAAAGACAAATCCTTAGACACCCTCAAGAGTGGAGGATCTCTCAAGGGTCATACATAGCTGCCTGGAGCCAAGAACTCAGCATCCTATGCCAAAACGTTTTACACACAGAGAATGACCTTGGTACACTCAGAATCCCCTATTGCACAGAGTGAAGAACCACCTCCCCTAACAGAGACTCAAGGAATGGCAAGTCCTATTCTGCCAGTACTCAAGAAGAAAGTGTGAGATTGACTACTACTGGAGAGCAAGTGAAAATAATGAATCCAGCAAAGCACTTAGCCGAATGCCAGGCGTAGCTACTGTATAAAGCCTATTTTGCACCAGCCCTGCATCAACATCCCAGTATGAACTCCTAGACTCGAAAAGATAAGCCTAACCACACAGTGCATGAACATCAGGGCCTGTCCTCTGTACTCTGCCAATATGGCAAGATCCAGTAAACCTTCATCAACTTAAACTGAATAAACCCTTGGATGACTTAGTTGAAGGGTCTAGGAAGACTAATCCTAGGATGCAGTGTTTCAAAGCATTTGTGGAATTAACGAGTGGCAACACCACGGTGCAGGCCAGACAATATCAGGATCCAAACCATTAATTTGTTGGACAGGAGGCACCAAGTAGTTTTGGGGTGCAGCTGTCATGGGGGATCAGTATTGAGCTTAGCCCTTCACTAACACTGGAAGAGCGGATAGCATGTGAAGTCACCTCAGTGAGAGTACTTAAATAAACCAAGATGTGACAGATGTCTAACCTCAGCTTCTTACACTTTCCCGCAATGCTCTGGCAATGACCTGAAATCAAAGAATGGATCATCCTCCGAATACCTGAACTGCGCACCTTTGAACAGTCACAAATCTGAATGAAGTCAAGTAGAAGGTTAACTTCTTTTTTCCTCTCAATCTCCAGGTAAGCAGGTTGAAACGTGCATGCGTCATTCAAAAAGTTAGGTGCTTACCATAACATTAGATCCATGATGTCTAATTTTCAATCACTTCAAATATACAAGGTGTCTGATGAGACAATATCCGACCTCAGCACCAACTTCAAAGATTATTAGATCCAGACGTATTATTCCTCCCCTACCCATAACTCCCTAGGCTGCACCTCAGATGGAGTCTGTCCCTACTAATTTGGAATAAGAGAGAAAAAAAAAAAAAAAAACTATCTAGGAGATAGCAAAGTAGTAGGTCAAACTTGGTGATCTCAAAAAGTTGATGCAAGGTAATTACAGTCTCGTGTGACTGTGCACTGCAGACACCCCACTCAATCACATCAATACCATAGATGAGACTTTGGAAAGGGAAAGAGAGTCTGAAGTGGACGAAAATTAGACAAGGATCTAATATTATGGTAAGCACACACAACTCAACCAATGTCTATTTTTGCCTTTTCAAACATAAGGGAGAAAATTCCAACCTGCCAAACTGCGGGGTATCAAAAGGAGGATATTCCTGAGTATGGTGTAACCAAATGATGAACATGATCTGGACAGAGTGTTCAGCTAAGAGAGACACAAATGGTATGTACTGTTGCCCATGAGGCCGTGGCACAGATATCAATTGATGATCCTCTGTTGAAGGCTTTAGAAGTAGAAACTGCTGTGGTTGAATGTGCTTCTGGTTTATCTAGTACGGGTAGAATCTTCTTTTGGTATAAAAGATACAAATCAGAGGGCCATCTGGATACGGTTACTTTGGAAAAAAACTTTCCCTACTTTGGTATGCAAAGAAAATGCACAACTGATAATCTTTTCTGAAATCTTTTTCCCTGTGAATACAAAACCTGAGATGCCAGTGTACAGTGGATATAAAATTGTGTACACAACCCTGTTAAAATGCCAGGTTTTTGTGATATAAAAAAAATGAGACCACAATACATCATTTTAAAACTTTTCCCACTTTTAGTGTGGCCTATAACCTGCATAATTCAACTAAAAAACAAAAATCTGTTATGAGAAAAAAAAAAAAAAAAAAAAAAAAAAAGTACAATAAGCTGGTTGCACAAGTGTGCACACCCTTAAATACATTGTTGAAGCACCTTTTGAATTAAAAGCATTCAGTCTTCTTGTGTAGGAGTCTCAGCATAGCACATCTTTACTTGGCAATATTTGCCCACTCTTCTTTGCAAAAGCACTCCAAATCTGTCAGATTGAGGGTATAACTTGTGCATAGCCTTCTTCAGGTCACCCCACAGATTTTCTACAGGATTTAGGTCTGGGCTCTGGCTGGTCCATTCCAAAAACTAATTTTCTTCTGGTAAAGCCATTCTTTTGTCGATTTGGATGTAGGCTTGGGGCCATTGTTGTGTTGAAAAGTGATAATTCCTCTTCATCTTTCTAGCAGATGCCTGAAGGTTTTGGGCCAAAAGTGACTGGCATTTGGAACGGTGCACAATTCCCTCCACCTTGACTAAAGCCCCAGTTCCAGCTGAAAAGTAACCCCAAAGCATCATACTGGCACCACCATGCTTCAAAGTGGGAGACACCAAAAGAACACAGTGTTGTTTTTGCGCCAAACTTACCTTTTGGAATTGTGGCCAAAAAAAGTTCAACCTTGGTCTCATTAGACCATAACACATTTTCCCCACATGGTTTTGGAAGATTTGTATTGTTTTGCAAATTTTAGCTGGGGCTGGATGTTTTTTTTTTTCTGTGTAGGAAAAGGCTTCCATCTCATATCCCAGACATATGGAGAATACGGGAGATTGTGGTCACATGTAGTACACAACCAGTACTTACAGAAATTCCTGCAGCTCCTGTTGCTGTAGGTCTCTTTGCAGCCTTCCCTGACCATTTTTTTCTGGTCTTTTCATCAGTTTTGGAGGGACGTCCAATTCTTTGCAACAGTACTGTTGTCCCATATTTTCTCCACTTTTTGATGACGGTCTTCACTGTATTCCTTGGTATATCCAATACTTTGGAAATTTGTTTTGTACCATTCTCTTCCTTTTGATGCTTTGTAATCTCTCTGCGATCCATGGCTTTTGCTGTAGCAGACAAATGACGAAAATCCTACTGGGTCAGTTGAACTTTATTTGGGGTTAATCAGTCTCTTTAATTGATGGCAGGTGTGTACCCAGAAGACTGAATTTTGTAATTAAATCAAAAAGGTGCTTCAACAAAGTATTACTTTTAAGGGTGTGCACACTCTTGCAGCCAGCTTACTGTATGTATTTTTATTCCCCCCCCCCCCCCACAGATGTTTTTCAGTTAAATTGTACAGGTTATAGGTCACATTAAAGGTGGGAAAAGTTTTGAAATGATTTAATGTAGTCTCATTTTTTATATCACAAAATCCTGGCATTTTAACAGGGGCGTGCACACTTTTTATATCCACTGTATATCTAACATATGTAGTAAGTATTCTCGCCTTTGTTTAAATACCTTGCAAGAGAGAGAAGATGTATTGACTGGTTTAAATTAGTTTTGGATGCCACCTTAGGGATAAAGGATGTGTTAGTTTCCCTTAGAACCATCTTTGTGAAAGACTAGGTAAAGGGCCTTACTTTTGCTGATATTACATGAAAAGTGATTTTCCTGGTTGCAGTAAGAAACTAAGTCTGCAGTGGAAGCAGGTTCAAAAGGAGCCTTGGTTAAAGCTTGTAACATAATGGCAATTTTACATGGAGGTGGCTGGGTCTCTAATGGGAAGTCTCAGCAGAAATGTACATTCGAGGAAGGCTTTTCACACTTTTATTGTTTCTAATCATTACACCCAATATGAAAATTGGAAATTGCAGCCAAATATAACTTAACGGTTGCAAAAACTGAAGCGTTTGTCAAACAGAAATTCAAGTATGGAAGGGACTGGTGCTAAAAAGGACTCCAGACCTTTGGAGGAAGCAAAAAAAAAAAAAAAAAAAAAATTTCTTCCATTTACAGTGGTAAATTTTTCTAGCCGGCGTTTTCCTTGAAATGGAAAGAATACTGGCTACAGTGGGGAGAAAGCCTGGGATCTCAGGCTATTGTTAAAATTGGAGAACCATGCAGTTAATTTCACAAACTTTATCAGGAGGCGGCAATCCAGATGGGCAAGTAGGCTGATCTGGACAATAATCCAGCATCCATGCAGGATGTCTAGAAATGACCCTAGGTAGGGATAGGGGAACAATGTGTGCCTGGACCAAAAGGGAGCAAAGAGGACCACTCTGGCCTTGCACCGTTTTGCTTTCTATATGAATGTTTATTACAGGTAGATGGGGGAAAAAGCATACAGGAGACCCGGGGCCAACTGTGGACCACAACATCCCTCCGTGACTCTCTCTGGGGAGGATCAGGGCAAAATACCTGCTTGCACTTGTTGCAGGATAGAAGGCAAACAAGTCGCAGCAAGGTCGAACCTAGTGAGTGAAAATAGGTTGCGTCAATGAAGGATCATCACGAGGTATCAGTACTGCCCTGCTTAAAATTGTCCAAGAGTATAATGCAGGACTCCGGGATGTGCATTGCTAACAGAAAGCGTTGTGAAGACATTGCCCACTGGAAAATCTTCACTGCTTCTCGACAGAGGATAAGATTGGGTTCCTCACAGTTTGCTGATGTACCATACCACAGTCAAGCTGTCCATCTTTATGGAAATGGAACCCTTGGGGAGGAGGTCCTGAAATACCTGCAGTGCTAAAAGAACTGTTCTCAACTCCAAAGACATTGATGTGAAGGTTGGCTTTTGTTGTCAACCATGAACCTTGGACCATCTTCTCTCTGAAACCCCCCCCCCCAACCCAAGAAGGGATGCATCCATGATCACTTACTATAGGCGAATCCATGTGGAAACAGCATCCCTCCGTTAGTGATGGGGGTGTTCCCCACAAAGCTGTGCGTTTTTTGCGGACCTGCATAATCTAAATATTTGAATGCAGAGGGCGCGTTGAGAGACCACTGTACTGCTAAGGTCCACTGCAGCACACTCATGAAACATCTGGTTAATGGAATCATTAAAATTGTGGATGCCATGAGGCCCGAGACACAGGATTAATCTCTCTGGTGATGTTGGGGGGTGTAGAACCTGAAGAGCCATTAGACAAAAGTGACTGGAAACTGGACTGAGGAAGGCCAACAAGTTTGGTGTTTAGGTGGCATCCTATGAATTCTATAAAATTGGAATTTGAGTTGGTTGTCTTTTTGGCAGGTTTATGGACTTCCTAAACTCAGAAGCAGCTGAGAGCATCTGATCCCTCTGTGTGATGAGGAGATGCTCCATGGAGGCAGTGAGGAGCCAATCAGATGCTGAAGACTTTGATCCCCAGTAGGCGCAGGTGAGTAGCTACTACTGCCATGATCTTGGTAAACACCCTGCTGCTGTGCTGAAACTGAATGGCAGCCCTCTGAATTGTAAAGGACCACCTCCCAGCGGGAAGTAGAGAAATCTCCTGGAGTGCCTCGCTGTTTTGATACGATAGGAATCCTGGAGATCTCTAGAGACATCCACTCATCCTTCCTCAGAAGAGGTATAACTGACTGAACTGTGACCATCAGGAATTTTGTCTGTCTTACTCATTTACATGACTGGAGATCCAAAATAGATTTGAGGTTCCTGGCCTTCTTTGGTGCTAAATAAAACCTGGAATAGACTCTGGATTTTAAATGGTTGTGGGGATAGGCTGGATTACTCTTTCTAGAAGCTTTGAAATTTCTATGGCTGAGGAGTCCCACAGACTAGGTGAAACATCGGGGACTTTCTTTTTCTGTGGTGGGAAGAAAAAGGGAATTGAATAGCCTCAGGATATTATTCTTAGCACCCAAGAATTTGATGTTATCGTGTGCAAGGCATGAAGATCTAGAGAGACCCCCCTACCTCCAGAGTGAGGGAATTGAATAGCCTCAGGATTTTATTCTTAGCACCCAAGAATCTGATGTTATCGTGTGCAAGGCATGAGGATCTAGAGAGACCCCCCTACCTTCCTTCAGAGTGCAGCAGTCAGGCAACCATTCAGGTGTGCCGAAAGGCTCTCAAAGAATGCACTGTGAAAACCTTGATTGTGAGGGTAGCCTCTTGCCTCCTGGGAGTCACCCATTAAAAGTGCCCCCCCCCCTCAATCATGGAGAGGTCTGTCACCTTTACAGTTATGGAAAGGACTCTGATTTGTGGAACCACATTCCCTGATCAGCGATTCCTACAGAATGTTCTTTCCAGGGTGGAGAAGCATACTTCCACTGCACAGAACATCTTATCTTGTTGACTCCTAGTGAGTGCATCCTTGGCTTTCGGTCAAAACTAGGTGGAATCATAAAAAGGACTACTTAAGAGTGTTCCAAAAAAAAAAAAAAAATCGCACCCAGCCTGCTACTCTGGGCATATTGTCCCCTGTGCTACAGAGTGGATGCAAGGCCACATACCTTCCCCGGATGGTGTCGGTATTGACTCAAAGCTTCATCTGTGTTCTTAGGAATTTCCTCATCATCCTGTTAATGTTGAGTTCCGTGAGGCCTCGATGACAGAGTGGATAATGCTATGAAGATGGTTAAGGATACTGTCTCAAAGTACTGGTGACCGCAGTATGGAACGGACCAGTATGACTCGAGGGAAAGGTGATTGGGCTCAAGAGGTGTCAGATGACCTTCTCGGTACTTTGGGGTCAGGGCTGACAGATAGTTGGCACCAGTGTCTTTTTCTTTAAAGATTTAGATGAAAACATGTTCCTTTCTTTTTCTCTTTACTTTTTACCCACTATTTTTTGTTTGGTTCTTCGACTTTGCTTTCCCTTTCTTAAAAAGGGATGAAGGTGAAGGGGTAGCCCTCGTCTGTGCAGGAGAGAGTTTGTCCCTTCTGGTTTGCAGGAACATTGCACTGAAAGCTGCACATGACTGGTACGTTATGTCAACGTGTGTGGCACTGACATGATATATACATTTGGAGTGTGGGCCCTGTGGTGGTAATTGCTCACACACTGAGCATTTTTTAAAATCCTGTCAACTCCGACATTTCGATTGTCCTAGGAAAAAAAAAAATTCTAACTCTTAAGTTAACTAGAACTATTACAATAAATATTTAAAATGTTAAAGCCTTGGTTTTTGTAAAGGGTACAGAGCCCTAACTGTAAGGTTACACAAATGAGTT
Source organism: Protopterus annectens (assembly GCF_019279795.1). Taxonomy (NCBI): domain Eukaryota; kingdom Metazoa; phylum Chordata; order Ceratodontiformes; family Protopteridae; genus Protopterus; species Protopterus annectens. The sequence goes on along the minus strand of NC_056747.1, from coordinate 351,615,802 downwards.
AGCTAATCTACAAAGCTTATGAAAGACTTTCAAATGGCAAAAACTTAGAGGTCTCTACACGTATCCAAAACATTAGAGCGACAGACAAACTCTGGGCATCAGAGGTCCAGCCTAGGAAACTATGGGCAGGAGAGGAGTCAGAGCTCTGGATCAGATAAGCTTTGAAGTCAAAGATGTTGGATGCCACAACCCATGCAAGTTTGGACGAATGAAAATAAATAGAAGACACTGGATCTCGTGATGTCATACACCTCACCCACACAATGCCGTATTGAGGTCAGCCAGGGCTTTCAACACTACTCCTCATGCAAGTATTATTGATACTGGATGGAATTTACTTTAGGTGAATTTGCATCACTCTGTCATGTTAACTGGCCCACTGACACAATCCATACAGTAAAGGTTAGGGGAGCCTCTTCCAATTAGAAAGAGTCACAAGTGGTGACCCACAGGGCTCTGTCCTGGGCCCCTCCTCTCTGGTATTTACTTCTGCGATGAGAGAGCGAGTGCTAAAGGGACTATTGCATGAACAGGTTTGTCGAGCACTGCAAACAGATCATTTTGAACTTGCCTTCTGACTCAGCTGTTCCAGCAAAGGATTGATCAGCTGAGTGTCCATTAAAAAACGACAGTGGACTAGCCCTCATTGCCCCCCCCCCCAAAAAAAAAAAATACTCTAGCACTACTGGCTCATACAATACATCAGATATACTCCTTTCAAAAAAGTGAGACACTAACATCTGGATACATGTGTTGACAAGCTATGCTTTTCATAGGTTCATACTAGGCTATCTGCCCGAGGGCATTTATAAGCCTAGCCCATAGTTTTGTGGCTTACGCCACCCCTTTAGTTTGGAGAAACTATGCCCATTATTTTGCTGTGCCTCTGTCGAGCAGTGACACTGAGGTAATCCCAGGGGTGTATCTACGATCTCCCATCCATTGGTCAAGATTCCTCTTGAACAAGGCCAGCGAGGTGCTCTGCCTCACAAACCGGGATTTTGCTCCACAGCATAGGGAGTCTTTGGGTGATGAATCTATCTCTCCAGCACGTCCTATTAATAACAGTGTCGAGGTTTAAGTCTCCCGCCCTTGTGGCTCGGAGGGATCTAGATTTTTTGAGATGAAGCATGTTATTCAAATCTGGGTTTGACATGGCCTTGTATGTCAGGCATAGGTCACCTCTGAGCAAGCGGTAAGCAACTGAATATAACTGGAGTTCTTTCAGTCAGGCAGCATAAGACAGATTTTTGAGACCCTTTATCCTTTTGGTGAGGAACTTTTGTGGCCTCTCCAGCTGCTGCAAGTGTCGGGTCATATACATTCCGAATGGGGCATTGTACTCTATCATTGGTCTGATGAGTGATGACTATAGGGAGACTATGACTTCCCTTGATTGGGAGACTATGACTTCCCTTGATCTAGATGTGAATCCCTTCATGATAAGGTGGGCAATGTAGAAGGTCTTCCTAACTACTTTAGCAATATGAGTGTCGAATGAAAGGCTACTGTCAACCTGGGTTCCCAGGTCCCTAATAACTTCTTCTGTGTTCAGGGGATTGCCACCTATATGGTAGCTAGGGGTAACCTTATTTTTCCCGAAGGGTATGACTATGCATTTCTTGGCATTTAACTTTAGGCCATGGCTCTGGCACCAGTTATCCGTTTCTGTGAGACCCTTCTGAAGGATATCTGTGTCGGATGTGTTTTCCACTACGGCCCAGTTTGCAGTCATCTGCAAACTTTGTCAGCCATAACCCTCCTGTGTTTGCTTGTACTTCAGAAAAGTAGATGCCAAACAAGACTGGGCCCAGGACTGAGCCCTGTGGGACACCACTTGTGACAGGCTTTGAGTCTGACATGGCGCCAGCAACTCTGACCCTGTGGGTTCTGTCACTCAGCCAGTTTGAAACCCATCTTGTAATGTATGGGTTTACATTTAAGTTGATGAGTTTTTCAATGATACCCAAGTGAGGTATTGTATCAAAAGCCTTCGCCAGGTCTAGGTAGGCTGTATGGACTGCCTTTCCTCATCAATGGCCTTGGTGACTGTTTCAAAAAGTCAACCAAGTTTAGAAGGCATGATCTGCCTTTGACAAAGCCAAACTGGGTTGGATCCAAAGTCTGCAAGTTCCCTATGTCTTTATTTATGAGATCCATTATGATCCTCTCCATGGCTTTGCAGATAAGGCTTGTCAAGCTAATGGGACGGTAATTTCCAGGGTCGGTGGAGGCACCGCCTTTGTGGAGTGGGACCAGTCGCTGCGCCACTCCTGGGTGCGTATCCGGAGGTGAGACTAAGATTAAACAGCTGTCCTAACTGTGGGTTTAATTCCTCGTTGAGTTCATGGAGCACACAGCCGGGGACACCATCAGGTCCCATGGATGCTGTGTTCTTTGCCTTGGAGAGAGCAGTTCTCACCTGGGCATTAGAGATGTTTGGGGGCTACAATCATTTGGTATAGATATCTCTCTTTTAGGGAGAAGTTTGCACTGAACCTTTCAGCCAGTATGTTGGCAATGTCTGTAGGATCAGTAATCTTCACATCATTTTGAACTAATTCTGAGCATATCTGGGAGTTTCCTCCTAGGTTTCTGACATAGCTAAAGAACGCCTTTATGGTTGTCTTTAGAGTCCTTAGCTATTTTTTCTCAAAATTAGCTTTGGATGATTTTATGAGAGCTCTTAGCTTTTTACTTATAGTGATCAGCGGTGTCTTACCTTTTAAGGATTTTGCTCTATCTTGTAGTAGCTTTCTCCTTTTGTTGTAGAGTTTGTTTATGGCTGGGGTCCACCAGACTGGACGCTTGCCTTTGGTACAAAGAGTCTTTGTTTTGCTTGGGATTGCCTGATCCATGCAGCCCTGCAGGTACTGGTAGAAGGCATTTGTAAGTGATTCAGCGGTTTGAGTAATGTTAACCGCTGGCTCAGGGGCCTTAAAGGAGACCACACTAGTCTTTAGAAGTGTGAAGTCGGCTTTCGAGAAGTTCTTTACTGTGGTCGTTTTCATTTTGGGTGGGGGCGGGATGAGGACCTCCAGCGAGATTAGTTTGTGATCAGATCTCACCAGTGAGGGGTATACTTCCGGCGTTGAACATTGTGCTCCCATGTTCGTGATGATGAGATCAAGTATGTTTTCTCCTCTTGTGGGGATGGTGACTAGTTGTTCCATGGCATTTGAGTTTATGAATTCCAGGAACATTTGGGCTAGAGTGTTTGGGCTTGAGTAGTGTTCCCAGTCTATATTAGGGTAGTTGAAGTCACCTAGTATGACTGCAAATTTCAGCTGGGGTTAGAAATTCTACCCAGCACATTCTTCATTAGGTCCATCTTTGAAAATTAAAAAAGTTATGTACTTACCATGGCTCAGTAGGTGTGCTGTCCATTTTCATTTTTCCTCACTGATGGATCTCTGATCCAACACTGGATCAGATCTGGCCGTTTTTTTCTGGACTTAGACTCAAGAGTCTCAAGCTCCTTCCTCTTCCCATAATGCATCACACATTCTCTAAATCCCCAACTCCCCAAATAGCGTTTGCTACCCTATAGTTCAATAGGCAACAGAAGGCTACAGTAACAATACTGAAAATAATCGAGGCTCAAACCCAGAACCCAAGGGTTCTGAATTTCCTCCCACTCAATTCTCAAAGGCAGAAGGTTGGGGATGCCTGGGAGGGATGTGAGGAAGAATGAAAATGGACAACGCAGATACTGAATTATAGTAAGTACATAACTTAAATCTGATGTCTTTTCCACTCTACCTAACTGATGGGTCAGAATCCCCAGCAACATAACTCCTGGGTGGTTCCCAAGGAAGGATGTGCCGCAGCATGGTCAATCCAAAGGTGCAAGTCTTTACAGCAAGTGGCTGCAACACAAATCTCATCAGTTGAGGCCATGGAAGAGAAGGCAGATGATGTAGCCATAGATCTGGCGGAATGAGCCTTGGGTAGTTGAGGTAATGGAATACCTTTTTGTGTGAATACATGAAAGAAATACAATCAGTGATCCATTTGGCTAAGGTAATCCTGGAAACTGCCTGACCTGTATGGTTCGCTGAGAAGCATACAAATAGTTTACAGGACAAAAAAGTGTAGATCTGATAGAGACAAAAACTTAATAGCCTGCGGACATCTAAAAACAGGCAAAATATATTTCTCCTTTGTTGGAAAAACTGGAGAAAAGGCTACCATAGGCATAAAGAAGATTGTTGTTAATTATACCCTGTCTTTATGAAAAAGTACGTAGGGAGGCTTCACTGACTAGGCTTGAAGCTCAGATACTCTCTTAGCAGAAATAATTGCTACCAGGAAAATTGTTTTCCAGGACAGAAATTTCATGTCACAACTATCCACCAGTTCAAAGGGCTTCTGGTTAAGGCCTTGCAGCACTAATTGCAAGATCTCAAGGAAGAGAAGGGTGTTTTAATTGGAGGCCAAAGAAAAATGCCCTTCCAGAATGCCTTGCATAACCTGGAAGAGGAAGACCCTTTTCCAGTAAGAAAGTTGGATATAGCAGCCAGTTGAAGCTCAACAGTACAGAAACTGGCTCCTATTACCAAGAATACAGAGAATAGGTGAAGTGGGAGCTGAAAAGGGGTCAATATTCTCTTTGGAGGCCCAAATAGACAAATCTTTTCTACTTACTGTTGTTCACCCTTTTAGTGGAAGCCCACTGAGAGGCCAGGATTATAATCAGAGAGAAGGGCCGAGCCTTGACTTTCTTATAAAATTATTGGAAGTGGAGAAACCATGAGGTCAACCTTAAGGTGTTTAGATGAGGTGCTAGATGTCTGGGATACGAGATTCCATCTGGGATCCAGTATCCAAGGCGGATATTTCAGATGAGACCAAAGAAACAGGAACCATGCCTGACTAGGCCTGAAAGGGGCAATGAGGATTGAGCTCTTCAATCCGATGGCTTTCTCTAGAAATTAGAGGATCAGAGGACGAGGAGGGCAAGCATAAAGGAGATCTGGAGGCCAATCGTGAACTAGAGCATCCTTCGGTGACTCCCCCTTCGGGAGAATCAAAGCAAAGTACTTGCTGCACTAGAAATTCTGGGGACAGGCAGAGAGATCACAACAAGGCTGGCCCAACCAACCAAAAATTTTCTTGGTTTGCTACTTACTGATTAAGGGACCAGTCATGAAGAATCAAAATAGATCTACAGAGTGTCTGCTAGGACTGTGGTTTTCCCCAGAATGTGTGTTGCAACTGTAAAGTGGTCTGAAGATATCACCCACTCCCAAATTCTCATGGCGTCCCTGCACAACTGGTACAAACAGGTTCCTCTGTTTGTTGATATACCAGACAACTAACATGTCTGTATGACCTGCAATCATCCCAAGATGGAGAATGTCCTGAAAGGCTCGCAAAGTTAGGACTGCTCTCATCTCTACAACACTGATATGCAGATTGGTCTTGATTGATGTGACAACAGGCCTTGGACCATCTTTCCTTGGTAATGCCCCCCCATGCCCCCCCCCCCCCATTAGGAAGAGTCTGTGGTCGTCAAAACAGGGAGAGGAAAAAAAAGGTCTGCCTAGAAATAGGTCTTGCATCCACCACTGCAGGCAATTCTTGCAGATCGAAGACAGTTTTATGGGAATTGAAAGGGTTTAGTAGAGAATGGACCATTGAACTGCTATTGTCCACTGAAGTACTGTCATAAAAAAACTCGCTAACAGGAGTAGAACAATTGCAACTTCCACTGAACCTAGAGCCCAAAATATTATTTTTGCTGGTGGAGAAGGCATATCTAATAAATCCTGGTCCCGTTATCCTAGAGACACTATACAAGGTCTCGGTAAGGAAGCCACTTTTGAGATTGTGTTCAACTGTGTCTCTATGACTTCTAGGTTCTGCACATGAATCAAGTTGGATTTTGCCAGACTTACTGCAATGCCCAGCTCTTTAAAGATCTTTACTAGATAGTTTCTTGACTGAAGCAGTCGATGCCTTGTTGGTGCAGTGAGGAGCCAATCTAAATTGGGAAATACCTGGAATCCTTTTAGCTTCAAGTAAGCCACTACCAAACATTTGGTGAAGCCACTACCAAACATTTGGTAAACCCCTCCCGGGGGGGGGGGTTGAGTCCAAAGGGCAGTACTCTGAACTGGTAGTGATTGGCTTCCAGCCAAAAGTGCAAGTGTCTTGTGGAGCACCTGTCTATATATTGATATGACAGCACTTATTCTAAAGATCCACTGAATCGTCCTTGTGCAGAAATATCAGAATGGACTGAACCATAAACATTTGGAACTTTTGACTTCTTAAACTGATTTGGATTGCAGAGGTCCAATATAGGTCTCAGGTCCCACGTTTTCTTTGGCACTAAAAAGGAGAGAGAATAAAGTTAGAATCCTTTTTGTTTGTTCAAGATCTCTTGGATGACTTTTTTGTAGAAGTTTTTGGACTTGAATAGTGTACTCCCTCTGAATAGGTGGTACATTGGGGAAGTTTCTTCCTGGAGCCTAGAGGATGAAAGGAAAAGGGAATGCAATAGCCTCTAGATATAATGTTAAGCACCCAGGTCGTTCGTTACATCTGTCCAGGTGCAAGGATAGACAACCCCGACTGCCTCCAGAATAGAACAGTCAGGCAGCAGTTCAGGAGCACTGATAGGGTCTGTTGGGAAAGGGATTCCTGAAACCCTTGTGTCCATGTGGGTCCTGGAAAGATCCTTAAGACTTTCTGAACCTAGTTTTCTTCCCTCCTTGCGGATTCCTTGAGAAGGTCCTTCGAGGGGTAGAAAACATGATCCCCACGGCAGACAAGGTCTTACCTTCTTGCTCACTACAGGTTAGTGCGTCTTTCACAGACAGTCCAAACAAAGAGGAACTGTCAAAAGGGACATTAATAAATTATAACTTGAAGGGGTCCAAAGTCACATACAGGTCTTGTCACCTAATGGCTATGCCCACATTGGCTGCTCGCAAGTACCTTCTGCCATGTGTGAAATCAACCTCACTGAGAAATTTGAAAGGGAGGAAAGAGTAGCCAGTTGGGGAAAACACAAAGTCCTCCTCTGACATGGTGTCTGCAAGAGAGAGTTGGTTAACTCCTTGACCAGATCTCTCTGCAAATGGATGAAGTGTGCCAAACAGTTTAACATAGCAGAACAAAAAGTAGCCCATATGTAAAACGCACTACCAGAGACTCCTTGTTTGGCTGATGGACAGTGGAGCTTTGTTTGTCCATCTCCTTCGTGGCTGCTGCAACAATAGCATTTACCATGATACCTTTGCTTCAATGGGGACAATTGGAAGGTGGGCTGAAAATCATATCCGGGAGCTTAGACAGTCCCTGGTTCCTTCCAGGCCTGGCAGAAAACTAAAAATCAGGGCATCTATCGGGGGAAACGCTCAGGACATAGATGGGTTCTCCCCAAAAACCTCCAGGAACACAGATTCCTCAGAAGGAGACTGGGAGGACCAGCCACCTTTTCCCCCCCAAGGAGTTCTAGGATGTCTGCAAAGGAGATGTCATCAGGTGGTGACTGGTGGGATCCTTCTCCCTCATCGAAGTCTGTCCTCCATGACGGACCCCACAGCAGGGTCTATGTGCCTCCTTTTGCACTTTTTCTTCCGAGGGACCTCCTCCTCTGTGTGGCGTTCCAGAGAGATGTTGGAAGAAAGGGGCACTCCCTGTGGGGGTGGCTCCTCAGGGTAGGCTGACCTACGGCAGGTGCGACAGGCTCAATGCTCAAATCTGATTGAGGACTTGAGACACTTCTCTAAACCTGAAGAAAGTACTTTCTGCAGCCCGGAGCTGACAGACCCGAGGAAACCCTCTTGCTCACCTTTATAGCAAAAAAGTTACAGGAGAGAGAGCAGTGTCAGCTACAGGTCCCAGGCATCCTGACAGAACCAGACCTGAGCTGTCGGGTGCCAAAAATCCGAGGGGAAGCGACGCATCTAAAAGTCTGAGCAAAGAGAAACCCTACAGAGTCAGCGCCAATGTCAGAGATCCAGGACCTGCTCTGATCCAAAAAGGAGGGGAGCAGGACTGGTCAAGGACATAGTTGGAATAGAGGAAGAAGCATCCTCAGATCAGACGTAGACTTTTTTGGGAAACCAGGGTCTTGGGTTTCCAAAACAAAAGGGATGGATCTTGGGTTTCCAAAACAAAGGGATGGATCAAAAAAAAGGAGTCGACTAAGTAGGAGATGGAGCACTTGCAGATCCTAGATGGGAAGAAGATGGCAGGACCTCCATTTGGATCTGCATTCTGAGGAATCATCTTATCCACATCGGCTTTGGGAAGACCTGGAGCAGGATGTCGAGGATGCATGCCGGGATTTAGTTGGTGTCTGAAAGACTTACTGGAAGGGCTGGAGAGACTGGTTCTATTTGGAAGGTTGGTAAGACAATTCTTATACCAGGATCAGAGGTTTCAAATCTGAGGAAGCTGTCTCAGAAGTAGGAGACCCAAAGAAAAAAAGGAGCAGTTCCTGATCTGAGGCCCTAAGAGCAGAGATTGACTTTGATTTGCTTAGGGCTGAAGCAATAGGATCCAAAGGAGGAGTACTGACACTAGGATCCTCAGAAAGCAGATGGATCTGAAGATTCTTTAGGCTCAGGTACACTTCTGTTCCCAGTCAGACTTTAAAATTACTTTCAAATGCAGAAGTACACAGACGCAACTATGGCATTAATATTTATGGGCACGCAGGAGAAGATTACATTAACTTTGTCTTCAGCTGTAATTATACTGGGTTACTGGGGATACGTAATTGTGCATAGATCTGTAACTGCCAAATTGTTAATTAACAGTTCTTTAGTGCATCAGTACTTATAAAACAGGTTCAGAAGCACTATATGCTTAGGCTGTAGTTGGACACACAATGCAATCACCATTTTCCAATCTACAACGTTACAACTTTATTGCACTGTATTCTGAGAAAATGTCACAATCTTCCTCAGTGTGTGCGTGTGCGTGTGCGTGTGTGTGTGTGTGTGTGCGTGCGTGTGCGTGTGCGTGTGCGTGTGTGTGTTTTCTTTCAGCTTTTCCCCGGTTAGGGGTCGCCACATCGGAACTCCAGTCCGCTAATGATTGGCAGTGGATTTTTACAGTGCCGAGGTGCCAGCTCAATGCCCAACCTTCAACAAAGGCATGCCCATTCACACGTCTTTTGAATGCCACTCTACCATGGGGAGGACATGCAGACTCCACACAGAAGGCGCTGCACTACAAATTTTTCCAGCATTTTTACCTCCGTTAATGGATTCATTTTTCTTCAAGATCGCTCTTCATGCTTTGCATATATGTCAGCAACTCTTGTTAGACATTCATACAAAAATGCTTCTTTGAGGATTCACCTCCTGGCCTACTTCAATACACACTCTAAAGTTCAGCAGTTCCATACCATTTCAATGTTACCCATAGCAGAAAACAACCCCCACCCACAAAAAGGCAGCAGTTGTCTAGAAAGAGCAGCTCTGCCTCCATTACCAAACACATTTCAGACTATACAGATTATGTAATTCAGTGTCCAAAAGTAATTTTTCTGAAAGCGCGAACTGTTTTGTAAAAAAAGATCAAAACACTCTGCTGCGTGCTGGAGCTGTTGAAAGGAGGAAAGTACAGAACTTGTGGTTGTGTTAGTTTGACAGAGTTTTAATGAGAAATCTATTGGCTATAAAGTACAGTTTTGTACCTACCATAAATGTAGATGTTCGAAGATCCACATTGCTGCAGTCCTTACATATGGGTAGTCCGCTGTCCTCGGTCGGCCCGAATACCAAAGTATTAGGCTGATGTTGGTCAAGGCGCTTAAAACTGACATCAAGACGTCAGGGTACAAAAGCGCATGACCGACGTCATATCCTCAGTCTTTTCTTGCCCAAGATGTCAGAAGGCCCTAAAGCCAAAAAACAGCAAAAAACCAACCAACCACCCCTGCACTAACCATATTTACAATATTTACAACCCAAACCACACAACCACCTCTAACTACAGAGGGGAAGGAGGGAGGGTTAATTGGACTGCAGCAATGTGGATCTTCGAACATCTACATTTATGGTAGGTACAAAACTGCACTATGTTCTTCATCTCACATTGCTGCAGTCCTTACATATGGGTAGAATCCCAAAGCAGAGGTAAGGGAGGATGGCAAAACTAAAAAGCATTAGGAGCTGCCAAAATGCCCTGTAAAATTGCAGTGGCAAATCCAGCCCTAGATTTAGAGTAAAGTGGAAGGTGGTAATGCTTAGAGAAAGTATGCACTGAACTCCCAAGTAGCTGCCTCCAAAATATCTTTAGTAGCCACCCCCCTTAAAAAAGCTGTAGAAGTGGCAGTAGCCCTAGTGGAATGAGGCCTAATCCCAGCTGGAATTTCCTTACCATGATGGGAATAACAGAAAGCAATACAAAAACCAATCCACTTAGAAATAGTTTGTTTTGAAACAGGTTTGCCCTGAGAACCCAAAGCAAATGAAACAAACAACTGCTGAGACTGCCTGAACCCCTTAGTTCTGCTCAAATAATATCGCAACTGCCTGTGTATATCCAAAGTGTGCAAAATCTTCTCCCCTTTATTTTGGGGGTTTGCATAAAAGTAGGCAAATGAATGGTTTGGTTTAAAGCCACACTAGAAACCACTTTAGGCATAAAAGAAGGGTTAGTACGCAAAGACACCCTATCCTTGTGGAAAATTAAGAAAGGCTCAACCGCCATAAGGGCCTGTAATTCAGAAACCCTTCTCGCAGAGGTAATGGCCAACAAAAAAGCAGTCTTCCATGATAAATATTTCAACTCAGCAGTTGCTGCAGGCTCAAAAGGTTGTAGAGTGAGTTTCTCCAACACAAAATTGAGATCCCAAGCAGGAGTAGGAGCTCTACGTGGGGGTCTTATATTCTTTGCCCCTCTAAGGAATTGCTTAAACAAAGGATGAGAAAATAATGGCGGGTCACAGTCATAGTGAGCCGAAATTGCTGCAGCATGAACCTTTATAGAGAAGGACAAACCTTTGTCCAATAACTCAGTAAGGTATTGAAGAGCAACACTTAAATTAGGTTTAGAAACAAAGTCCCTTGCTGTGCTCCAAATTAAAAATCTCCTCCATTTATCTGCGTAAACTTTCCTTGTACTAGGCCTTCTGGCCTCCAAAATAACATTCAAAACTTGTTGTGGAAGCTGAGACCCTCCAGGGTTTAAAACAGAATATGCCAGGCTGTTAGATGTAGAGAGTGAAGTTTGTCATTGAGTAAATGACTGTTCTCCTGAGACAGCAGGTGTGGAATCGAAGGCAAAGGCCATGGAGGCTCCCGTACCAGACTTTTCAGTAATGGGTACCAGTGCTGTCGAGGCCAATCCGGAGCTATTAGAATCATGGTTGGCTTGTCCTGTCTGACCTTCAGGAGTACCTTTGGGAGGAGAGGCAGTGGTGGAAAGGCATACACGTGAAGATTGCTCCAATTGAATGAGAGAGCATCCACTTTCCAAGCTGTGGGATGAAACCTTTTTGTGCAAAACTTTGGCAGCTGGTAATTTAGTGGAGAAGCGAACAGATCTATGTCTGGAGTTCCCATAACACTGTCAATTTTTGAAATACATGAGGATCCAATTTCCACTCGTGGGGATCCATAATTTGTCTGCTCAACACATCTGCTAAGGAGTTCTGTGCTCCTGGCAGAAACCTTGCCTGAAGATGTAGCTGTAAACTGAGAGCAGTCTCCCACAAAATCATTGCTTGTCTGCATAGAGGATAAGAATGTGTCCCCCCTTGCTTGTTGATGTACCACATGACAGTTGTGTTGTCTGGTTTGAATCAACACCTGCCCTGGAAGAAGTAAATCCTTGAAAGCTATCAATGCAAATTGGACTGCTAACATCTCCTTCAAGTTGATATGTAAATGGTGAAGTCTGGCAGGCCACGTGTCTTGTACCCATTTTCCATTTAGATGAGCTCCCCAAGCTTTGTCTGAGGCATCTGTCGTTAGAATCTGACTCGCCTCTGGTCGGGTCACAGAGAGTCCCTTGTTTAGGTGACATTCCTGAGCCCACCACAAAAATTCCTTTTGAATGCAAGGTATTATCTGAATGACAGTGTCCAAATCTTGGCAGTGTTGTCCATACATTTTGAGATACCATTGTAGCTTCCTCATATGCAGTTTGGCATTGGGAAGTACCAGAATACAAGATGCCATGAACCCCAAGGCTTGAAGGACTGTCCTTGCAGTCAGCCTGGACTGACGAGACAACTGGTGGAAGTAAAGAGAAAGATTCTTTTGTTTGTCCGGGGTCAAAAGGCCATCTGGGATGCTGTATTCAGTCTCACACCCAGAAAGCACATGTCCTGAGAGGGTACTAGACTGGACTTTATTTTGTTCACAGAATACCCTAGGCATCTTAACACTGCCATCACATACTGTAAATGATGAAGAAGTTCGTCCTTTCCTTGAGCCAGAATCAGGCAATCGTCCAAATAAGGATATATTTGTATTCCTCTTAGCCTGAAGAAAGCTACCACTGGAGCCAGAACCTTTGTGAACACTCTGGGCGCAGTAGATAAGCCAAAGGGCAATGCAGAGAACTGATAATGAAAAGTCCCAGCCCGAAAACGCAGATACTTCCTGCAACAGGGCCCGATAGGAACATGAAGGTAAGCCTCCTTGAGATCCAGTCTCACCATCCAGTGATCTTTGCCCAGTAGAGGTAAAAGCTGTTGTAACGTCAACATTTTGAACTTGGGAATGTCCAGATATGTGTTGAGGATAGATAAATCCAAAATTGGTCTCCACGTGTTCCCTTTCTTTGGTACTAGAAACAGGCGAGAATAAAATCCTAGGCCCACTTCTGGCAGAGGGACCGGTTGTATAGCTGCTATTTGAAGTAGTAGAGAAATCTGTTTGTGAGCCTCTAGTCTTTGCTGAGGAGGAACGTCTGGCATGCCTTTGAAAGGAGGTAAGGTATGGAAATAAAACTTGTAACCTTGGTGTATGATATCCAATACCCATTTGTCTCGGGTAATTAAAATCCAATTGTCTTTGAAGAGTGCCAACCGTCCTCCCAAAGGTGCTGCCAGGCATGAAGGCTCTGGCAGCTGAAAAAGTAGGTCATTGGGCCTGTTTACGAAAGGACTGGCCCCTGCCCTCACTCGAAGACTGTGCAGGTGAACTCCATGTTCTAGGTCTGAAGGAACTCTGAGCTCTGCCCCTACCACGTCTAGTTCTACCCCTAGACTGAGAATCAGAAGAAGGATACGTCCACCCCTTAGCAGGCCAATTTCTACTAAACTTTGGAGGCTGAACTTGCAAAAAATCTTTAACAGTCTGCATAGACTTAGCCTTGTCTTCCAATTTCTTCAAGACTGACTCCACAGGTGGACCAAACACCACTTCAGACTGCAAAGGAGCATCCAAAATCCTTGTCTTAACATGGTCAGATAAATTCTGATCCTTAAGCCAGGCATGCCTGCGAAGAACTGAACCAGTGGCAGCCACCCTAGAAGAGGCCTGCAAAGCATCAAAACCACACTGCAAAGAATGCTTACCCACCTGTTCAGAGACATGCACCAAATCTTGTAATTCTTTACAGTCAATGCCTTCTGCCAGAGCATCCACCTTAGATTTCAATTGCGAAAGAAAATTTTGATATTTCAACATATGAAACTGGCAATTCAAAGCCCTCATAGCTAAGGTAGAAGATGTATAGACCTTCTTTCCCCATCTATCCAAAGCTCTGGCCTCTTTATCTAGAGGAACCGGATTCTTAACAACAGAGGCCTTGACACCCTTAGGTCCCTGACTAACAGTTTCTGGGTCCGCCCTAGGACTCTTATAGAGATATTTATGAGCCTCAGGCACCCTGTAATACCTATCCGGTTTAACAGGCGCAGGGGGCAGAGAATCAGGATTAAGTGAAGCCTCTGAAAATACATCTTGCACAACATCCAGAACAGGGGTATAGCTAAGGGCCTATGTTGAGGTAAAACAAAATTCCCTAAGCCTTTTCCGTGAATCAGAGAAGTCCTGACCTTCCCACTTAAAATGTTCCCTCATAGAATGAAGCGTCTCTGAAAAGAAAAATCCTCTGGAGGAGAAGCAGAAGGAGTGGAATCTTCTGCATCAGAATCAGAATAAGGAGTGTACTCCTGCAAGTCTTCAGTCAAGACTCTGAACCATCCGAAGCCTGTTCAAAACCTTCCAACTCTGGCTCCACCCTAGGCCTCTTATCAGGAGGGGGCATAGAACCTCTAATCAGAGTAATCAAATCTTCTGCCATTTTAAGCATGTGCTTCTTAGGCACAGACCCTGCTGAACTAGGACTGACACCAGCAGAAGCTAAAACAGGCCTGCCTCTGGAAGAAGCCTTGGAAACAGAAGGAGAGGGCCTAACCCCCCCTGGGAAGGGAAGGGAGTACAGAAACCTGAGAAGCCCCTTTAGCCTGACCTGCCTCTTGAGAGGCCACATCCTGCAAAATTAAAGTCTCCCCCTGAGACTCCAGAGAAGCCTCCATCGGAACCACCGGTTCCACTGAAGCCTCTAAAGAACCGGCGTCCGGAACGGACGACTCATCATGCCTGGGTTTAACCGCTTTGTCTTTGCGCTTCTTCGTGGAAGCGGGCATCGGAGTATCCGACGGCATATTATAATTGCACCGCTTACCGAAGACCAACCTAGCACAATCTAACCTTCGCTTAATAGTGCGCTTATTAAACCTAGCACAAAAGCGACACCCGACTAAGTCGTGCTCAGGCCCCAAACAAGGAATACACAAAGAATGGTAATCCCTATGCGGTATCAGTTTCCCACAAGAAATACAATTATTCACTTTTTCTGACATCCGGTAATACACTGAGGCAAGAAAAAACCAAAATATTCCCCAACGGGGTACTTAGCCAACTTGGATTCGGTCTGAAACTCCAAACTCGAAAAATTTCAGAACGCCGAACGGCACTTGCAACGCTGCTTCTGCATCGGACCATGCGGCAAAAAAAGACTGAGGATATGACGTTGGTCATGCGCTTTTGTACCCTGACGTCTTGATGTCAGTTTTAAGCGCCTTGACCGACGTCAGCCTAATACTTTGGTATTCGGGCCGACCGAGGACAGCGGACTACCCATATGTAAGGACTGCAGCAATGTGAGATGAAGAACATCAAATGTTTTGGCATGGGGTGGCAGTGAGACTGCGGTTAAGAATAAGGGGCAAGGGAAGGGTATAGATCTAGTGTGTGTGTATGTGATGTCCATCTTGTGTAGTGGTAGTGTTATAGAAACAGTTTTTCCTAAGCAGTTACAAGGTTGGAGTTAAGGGCAGCACACATTAGTAAGGTGGTGAAAGAGGTTTTGTCCCCACCCACTCCTGCTAACGTGTGCTAACCCTAACCCCAACCATACAATTTACCTTAAGAAAAATACCCCTGCATATAATCATTAATCAAAGTGTGCCTGAATTTAGTTGCACAGTTTTGGTTAACTGATTTGCAAAAGGAAACTGTTTTTGTTCTGCGATTAGATGCAGTTTTGATCCATTGTTTTTGGTGTGCTGGCAATGATCTTTGTTTTGAGGTTTGTCCATGTCAATATTGCAGCATATGCATACAAATACATTACATACACATGCATCGTTATACATGGGAGTTCTGCTACTTTTGTCAAACCTGCTTTGTTCAAACATCAAAGTAGCAGACTGGATGATTCTCAGGGTTGGCGAATTTACCCTTTCTCCAAGAACTGTGATATCTTGGAGCTAGTATACACAATTAGCAGGGTGTGTGGTGGGAGCAGGGAGGCTCTCTCTCCTGCAAAAAAATTATGTTGATTGCTTTGGTTTTTCAGTTTCTTCATTTACAGAGACTCATTTTTGGCACACGCATAGTAGTGTGCCGCTATGCAGAATGCTTATGCGGTGTCATTATACACAGATATTAGTGCCGTTCGACAAACTTAAGTAAAGCTATGGAGAAAGAGACAGATGGCAAGAACACAAAGTATGCTGCATACAAATCACACTTCTAAAGGAAAAACAGCACTCCATGGAATTGATACGATTACCATGATACTATTGAGCTTTGCACTCAAAGTACAAGATCTCCCCACCACCACCTTTACAGTGGCAGTTCTGCATACTCCAGTTTCTTACCTTGGACATTAATACGGACAACCCTGATGCACTTTTAGTAATGCTTTGAAACCATGAAGCCAAATGTCTCAGTTTGATACTTACAGTTTGTTAATTAGTATACCTCAAATCATGGTACATTAATAGACCCTGCTCCACCATTACAGACTGTAATTTGGTAAACTACAGATCAGAGAAACTATGAATATGACACCAAGCACAGCCTTTTCCAAGTTAATGCCACTTCCACCCCCCCCTCCCATTTTGTCATTGCTGGGGGGAAAAAAAAAAAGTGTACAACAATTAAAAAAAGTTTGATTTATTGGAAGATATTTTCTTTTACCAAATAAGCAAAGCTAAACAAAGTGGGTATCAGAAAACAATAAATGTCCAGATTAAATACTGCATCCTGAATTGTGCACATTCAATTGCTGTGGTGATGGCTTTCCCACAAATACATAAGCAACTCATTTTATATACATTATCCATGCTCTCCAATGGGTGGCCACGGAGGTGCAGTGGTTAGCATTGTCACCCCACAGCAGGAGGTTCTCCGGTTCGATCCTCGGCTGGGGTGCCATCTGTGCGGAGTCTGCATGTCCTCCCTGTGGTCGCGTGGGTTTCCTCCCATATCCCAAAGACATGCTGCAGGTGGATTGGAGACACTAAAATTGGCCCTAGGTGTGAGTGCGTGTGCCTTGTGGAAGGTTGGGCGCCGGGCTGGCAACGCGACACTGTAAAACTCCACTGCCAATCATGAGTGGACAGGTGATCCGCTGTGGTGACCCCTAGCAGAGGAAGAAGACAAGGAAGAAGAGGACGAAGAATCCATGCTCTCCAATATTTGAGTATTATACCATGACCCCCCATTAATATTCCAAAACGTGCACGCTGATTGGTCAGCATGCACATTGTAAATCGACTTATACCAATGGAAAAAGGTCCGGTCACCCGGACTTTTTCCCATTAGTACAAGTCTTTTTTAAAACACTGTCTCGCTATGTTAAAAGGAGTTTAACATAGCAAGACAAGTTAAAAAAAAGCAACGGAGATGGCCATTGCTTTTTTTAAAGCTGTCTCGCGATGTTAAATGGGTTTAACATAACGAGACAGCTTTAAAATAAGCAACAGAGATCTCCATTGCTTATTTTAAAGCTGTCGCGCTATGTTAAACCCATTTAACATAGTGAAACAGTTTGTAAAAAGCAACGGAGATCTTGCTTTCTCCGTTGCTTTTGCCCACAGCTCCGATGTACTGCATAGGCATATGCAGTACATCAGAACTGCCGCAGAATACCAGACAGCTGCGGAAGGGCAGCAAGGAGGCAATCTACAATGCCATTATTTAAGAAAAGTAATTATTTTTTTCTTAAATAATGTCATTGTATAATAGCAATAACCCAGTTCTGGATGTGGGTAATGCTGGATTTACCCACGGTTGGCTTTGTTTGGCCACTCGGGCTTCGCCCTCGTGACCCAACCATGCCAACCGTGGGTAAATCCAGCATTACCCACACCCAGGCGTGTGTTATTGCTATAATATTCAGCAGAGGAAAGTGCAAAACTTTTGCCTTTAAAAAGATCAGTGGTGCAATTTACTGCTGTACACAAAATTACTAGCATCTCCAACCATTCCCCCATCCTAAAAATAGATCCACATGGGATAAAAAGGAATTTCCAAATCTTCCTTAGATTTGCTGCAAATGCAAAGTTAAACGAACCTCAGATCTGCAAGATTCAAAATTACATGCTGACACCAGAAAAGAACAGTCACCAATAGACAGAAGTGCTCAGAAAGAACAGGCTTTCTACTGACAGAACTGCAGCTGAGCTCAGTACTAAACTTACTTGTGATTCATTTGAATATATTTAATTATTGCCTTACCACGTACTTGCGATTTAATTTAATGTGGTTTAATTACTGTTTTGCTGTGGCTATAGACTAAAATAGAAGACAACTGAAAAAACCTCAGCACATTAAATTCTTTACTGGGTACAATAGGCCAAACACACTGCATACAGTAAGGAACTACGCTGGCACTCTGGAAAAATTTTATGAAGTATCACTTTTAAAGAGAGTAAGATACACTACTCCGGTTTCTGCATGACAGAGTACCATTTAAAAGCTTACCCAATCCTATAAACATGTCACTTAACTAGGTTCCCACACCTCAACTGTTCACTGAGAATAGTGCATTAAATACATGGTAAATTTTCACTGCATGGAAGAAAAGACATGCTCTGTATTAGGACCATACCATCTACCTGGTTACTAATGAAAAACAGATAAAATTAGCACGGCCATTTCCTGACCATCCATAGGATAACTGCTGTATGTTATTTTGATTTTCTTCTCCAAAAATTAACATCAAGACAAAGCCAAAGAAAAGAAAAGTTTCTCAATGACAGTGTACACAAGAGTGATGTGGAATAAAATGTTTGATTAAAAAAATCCATTTTAATGTATCAACATGTTATTTATTTTTTGCTTAATTGCTTGATCCCTGTCCCAAGTAACAATCAAATCAACCTACCACCCTTCACTTGTACTCCTCTGATGTGAGGTTCAAGTTTAAACTTGAATTCCCATTGCACATGCCTGGAAGTGCACTAAATGGTTCGGCATGTAATGGGCTGCAAGTGACATAGCCCCTCAGAAGAGAGGATTCTTCCCACCTCCCAAAAAACTTTCTGGGCAATTGACATGCTGGATGTGTGGATAAATATGGTACTGCCCGAATGAATGTTGCAGGTTTAAATTCAGTCGGACATGAGGACTGCCAAAAGAATGCATCCAAAATTAACAGAGTTGTGGCCAGCAGGACAGACTCTACGCTTTAGCTTATTTGGGGGGTCAGAGGATCAACCACTTAACGCATAAATTGTACCCTACACAAACCAGGACCATAAGCTCTCACTCTCTCATCAGAGCTAGCCACTCAGCAATGTAAAAATGAAAGTGAATGAATCAAATTAATGTCAACAAAAAAGAAATTATAATTCAATGACAGAAATAGATTACCTTGATGTGAAGGTTTATAAGACCAATGAAGGGGAACTACCCACCAAAGTCTATAGGAAAGGTTGCCATAGGAATATACTTTTACACAAAAAAGTATGTACCCTAAACACATTTTTAAAAATGTGGTCAAAAGGTCAGACTCGGAGTTTCCAGATTGACAGCACTAGACGAAGTACTCATTGGATGACATGGAAGGTCTCAGGGAGAGATTTAAATAAAGGGGGTATACGGATAGCAATACTGAGAATGTTCTTGATGAAGCCATAGGTTTAAGAGCTACAACTGGCAAACCATACTTTTCAATGGAGCAAGGTACTCAATCTAAATTGACCAATAGGAAGAGGGTCGCGCTTAGAGTGCCCACTCATTATACCAGCAATATCAATAAAATAGTGATTATTAAAAAAACATTGGCCTATACTCACACACGATAGTCAAATCGGAGAGATAATGGGTGAAGAACCTAGGTTCCCGTTTAAGAACAAAAAAATCCCTAAAGAGATTCCTTTGTTACCTAAAGGATACAGAGAGAGAGATACAGTTGAACACAAGGGCATGAAACCATGCAATAGATGCAATCAAGGTCAATGGATTGATATCAATATATTTACACACCCTGATACTGAGAGAGAGAGTTTAAATTTGAAGTGACAGCTAACCAATACCAAAAACATTGTATATTTGGCCACGTGCAATCAATGTTGTTTCTATGTGGGGAAGATGAATAGGGAACTTAGACTTAGATGCAACCAATGCTTTGGCAACGCACGTCTCAGCTGAGGGACCACAACACACATTTAGATTTCTGGGCATGGAGAATGTGAGGGGAAAATGAAAGGGGAGGTGATAACAAAACAGAAACAAGATGGATAATTAGAATGCAGGCAGATAAGGGCAGAAGCTTGAAGAATAGAATTCCTATTAAGCCCATCCTTAGGATTAGGACACTTTGTAGGTAGTAGTAGTAACTTGAGTGTAAGGATGGGTTTTAAGGATACCATACATAAACATGCATTTATAAGTAAAATATTTTCAAACAGTGGAGAGATTGCATTTACATACATTTTTACATAATTTTAAGATAGATGTTTTAGTTTCTTTATATATGTATGTATTCTTGTTTGGATGTGCTGCATTTGACATTTTTTGATTGATGGTCAATTAACCTTTTAATTAGGTGAACATTTTGATAGGTCAATTTGTACTGGCTCTAATATGCAAGAGCTTTGTGATTCTAGTATTCATTAAAGTTCTGAAGAAGTGGGACTTATTTCCCACGAAAGCGCTTACTGAATAGAGAGAGAGTTGGTCATATCTTAGAGAGTTTTAGTCTTCCCCGACTGTTGGCTGGATCTGTGGACACAGTTTTGTTGTTTTAAGATTTGGACAACTCTAGGCAGTGGAAACTGTGGTTTGGCAAAGGAGTAAAGGTCTAGTTGAGGTTTGCTAGACAAGTAAGCGAGTAGGACTCTGAAGTGCTTCAGGAACAGAAGCTTCTCCAGAAGATGAAGCCGTGCATACTTTTGAAATTTTCACATGTTAAGACAGAGTTGGAAACTCAACTTCACTGGGTTCCGAGAACCACTGAAGGATTCTCATGTAGTACTTTGTAAAGGGCAATGAACTATGTCCGCCACAAGATCTATGGATCTGAGGCAGATGCCACACTAAGGAGATACTCGACTAGCTGGACTGGGAGGATCCTCTCCAGAGGCAAAATGACCTGGCATGACAGAGCAAAGATGACTGTTTATATTACCACAGTCTTGAGCACGGACTGGAAGAGGTGCAGTAGAGACTTCTGTGCTGTAACTAGACTGCCTAGATTTGGCACGGATGAGAGTGAGAGAGAGAGAGAGTGAGAGAGAGAGAGAGAGAGAGAGAGTGAGAGAGAGTGAGAGAGAGAGTGAGAGAGAGAGTGAGAGAGAGAGTGAGTGAGAGAGTGAGTGAGAGAGTGAGTGAGAGAGTGAGTGAGAGTGAGACCTTAGCATTCAGAGGATGCCAATATCCTAGGCCACAGACATACACTTGGGGAACAACTTAAGGGCCGAGATAAAACCAAAAGGTGTACAGCCCAAAAGTATTAAATCACTACCTCTAACCTGGAAGCATTAGTTTTAAACTTCTTTGTAAGGTTTGTGAGTAAACAAGAATTCTGGAAATCCCAGAGACATTCAGTCTTCTTTAGACAAGGAAGAATTAATAGATATCAAAAACTTTCATTTTGGGATGAACTTATTTTAAAAAAGTAAGTAGAGTTCTAGCTTTCTTTGGAACTACAAATTACCTTTAAATAGTACCTGGATCCTTTCTTGTCTGGTGGGATCTCCTGCTGGACTTGTTTTAGGATCTCTCTTCTTGTCACACTTCTCAAACAATTGGATAAAAAAAGGAATGAGGCTGGGGAAAAGAATTTTGTAGCCTCTAGAAATAGTCCATATCTATACATGTCCCACATAACGACCATTAACACCAGGAAAATGAAGTAAGAGGCAACTACAAGAATGCCTCCAGAACAGGTCAGTTGGGCAAGCCTTCAGGTATTTTGGGGTTGTTCTGATCCCCCCAGATAACGGGCTCCCAACATCTCTCATTTAGTCATCTTTTTCCTTGATTGGTATCCATTCAGAAAAGCCCCACAGCTAAGTTAATGCCTTCCAGATAGAGTCCTCTGTTGCCGTTGGTTCTACTTTACTTGCATTTATCAAGGATTCTTCTGTATCCTAGCAGAAAGCTCCATTGTGGCGTCTCAAAAGCAGACAAATTATGACAGTCTCTCCATCCTTTTCACTCTGTTGTAATCTCTCCCTTTTGGCATAAGGTCAGTAGCATTAAAGGAAGCATTAATTAAGAATCAGCAGCAGCCCTCTTTTCCTATTTTTCTACACGGGGTTGGGGTGTTGTGATAACTGCCGGCCTCTCTCGCTGTTGAATGCCACACTCATGCCTAACTGTAGCAGATTTTCTTTCACACAATCTATCCAGCTCTTTTCCTAGATGCTCTAGTTTCCTCCTCTTCCCGTCTGTTCCAAATCTTTTTCACCAGATTGTGTTCGGTTCCAAATCTTTTTCACCAGATTGTGTTCTGCTTTTCTGCAAATATATGTCCAAATCACTGTAATCTGTTCTCTTTGATCTTTTCTGCAATTAGAGCTACTTTGGCTTCTGCCCTTGTGTCCTCATTTCCTCATCTGCCCCACAGTGTGTATCCTACCACCCTTCTCAAGCACTTCATTTTCATCACCTCTAGCTTCATCTACTCTTCCTTTACTACCCAGACTTCTGTACCATAGTACTTGTCATACCACAGTCTTGTACAACTTCTTTGGCATTCTTCTATCATGAACTACACCCGAGACTGACAGTTATCTGCAACCCCTCTGATTCTAGCTTTGACCTCTCCATTCAAGACTTCCGTTCTCCTCAAATCACCCCTCTCAGATACTTGAAGCCATTTACCTGTTCTGCCATATTCCCTTATATCTCAGTTCTCAGCTTCTTCCAATTTCCCAGAGTTAGATGCCACTACCACTGTCTTATCTGGGCTTAGTTTCATACCAAGTGCCTTCAGTTTTGCATTCCATTCCCCTATCCTTTGCTGAAGTTCTTGCTCAGAGTCATATCATCAGCATACAGCATTTTTGTTGATATGTCCCCTTCAACTTGTTTGCTAATCACCAGTATGAACAGCAGTGGGCTCAAAAGCTGAACCCTGGTGCACACCCACTCCTACCGAGAATCCCTCTAAGGCCAAACACTGTTTGTACTGGAGTCATTGGGTCCTTGTACACAGCCTGCACTCCAAATGATTATAAACTCTGTCAGCATCAATTCCAGTGTATAGTTTATGCATCGGAAGGCAAGTTATAGATTTTTAGGGTAGCTTGCTGGTTCACTCTAAAGTAGGAAAACCGTTTTTGCTGTTGTCAGCCAGGTTGGTGTCCGTTTGGGGTGTGCATATAAATGGTTTTTGCTCACGGCTAAATCTTAGTGCAAAGATGTTACTACTTTTAATCAGAAGTTAGGCAAGTCATCTGGGCCTGGGGTTTTCCATTTAGAGACTTGCTTTGTTTCAATCTCTCTGGCTATTAACCAGAAGTTATGAAAGTTATCTGGGCCTGGGGTTTTCCATTTAGAGACTTGCTTTGTTTCAATCTCTCTGGCTATTAACCAGAAGTTAGGCAAGTCATCTGGGCCTGGGATTTTCCATTTAGAGACTTACTTTGTTTCAATCTCTCTGGCTGTTACTTCATCCCATTTCATATCCTGTACCTTTGAACTTCTTACTCTTTCTTTTACTGCTTTTATCCATTTAGCATCTTTGCTATGTTCCACAGGATCTTCATAAATACTTTTCCAAAATGGATCCATTTCTTTTTTTTTGGTGGTCTTTCAGTTCCTTTTACCTCGTTTCCCAGTTCTCTATACAACATTTTTGGGTCATCAATAAATTGCTTATTTTGTACTTTTCACTGATATTTATTTGCATAGCTTCTAATGAGATTTTTAGATTTGCAACAGTGCATGACAGATCCTGATCGGTTCTAATGCTTCACACATTGCTTTTATCACGTCTATCTTTCTAAGTATTTTTGTTGATCTGTTCTCGCTTCTATACTCGAACAGTGACACTTCCTTAATTGCTTTAGTGCTCTATTCAATACTTCCACGATGGTATTCGATTTTTCTCCGTTTCACTCACTACCCTGTGTTCTTGTGGTAGAACTTTCAGTTATTAATTTAGCTCCACAGTAATGTATCCTGTTTAATTAGGACTGTCCGTAGAGACCCATGCAGTATAACAGAAGTAGTGTTCATTTGGGTTATCAAACTTCTGTCTTTTTGGGTTTTATTGACCTTCTGCAGTCCATTTCTTTCATTGACCTTAACACTATTAAATCAAGCAACTGTTCTCTTAGCTCATTTTCTTCTAAACTGAAGTCACATTGTTTTCCACTTCCTGCGGGCATTCTATAGAAATAAT